>NC_037668.1:109843259-110143259 GCF_003255815.1 Theropithecus gelada
TATTTTTTTTTTTTTTTTTTTTTTTTTTGAGACGGAGTCTCGCTTTGTCGCCCAGGCTGGAGTACAGTGGCGCGATCTCCACTCACTGCAAGCTCTGCCTCCCGGGTTCACGCCATTCTCCTGCCTCAGCCTCCCTTGTAGCTGGGACTACAGGCACCCGCCACCGCACCTGGCTAATTTTTGTATTTTTAGTAGAGATGGGGTTTCACCGTGTTAGCCAGGGTGGTCTCGATCTTCTGACCTCGTGATCTGCCCGTCTTGGCCTCCCAAAGTGCTGGGATTACAGACGTGAGCCATCATGCCCGGCCCCTGAGTCTCTCTTTTTAATGGGCCTCTCTTCTTTCCTGGTATGCCAAGATAGATGTACTACAAAAGTCTATAGATTATATAGAATTTGTACAATTTGTTTCTTGATATTAAGTATCTGAGGAAAAATGTGGACATAGAGAAATGATGATTCATAATATGTTCCAATTAGAAATGTAAAAGTTGGTTAAACATTAAAAAATCAGCTTGGTGCTATGGACGTGGGTTTTTTTTTCCCTTAATCGTTAGAAGTTTGCAGAATTTACTGTTTTCTACCATAACTAAGAGATAGTGCTTTCTAGCAGACCTATTGTATAATTTAGTTTATGCCAAATATACTACTAATAATTTAAATGTCCCACATAGTTAGGATCTTTTGGTATTCAGCAGAGTAAAAATTAATTTTATCTTAAAAACTAGAGTAAAAAACCTTTTTTTAAACAGTAAAAAATCTGCTTTCTGCAAACTGTGTCCACATAACCGGAGCTGTTTAGATGGATAATGACACAGTAAATGTGAAAGCAGTTTGAAGAACATATACATTAACATTATGGTTAGAAGAGTGAGGGATGGAATGCCTTTTGTATCCATGACATGTTTCAAACTGAAAAATATGCAGTCAGTTTTTGTAGTTCATAAGATGTTCCACAATCCCCTCTCAACCAGTTCTGGTAGATAATTAAGACCTAACACATTCATTGTATGTAATGAATCATTTCTCTAATGCTTCTAGAATTCAGCAGAATTGGGAAATAGCCCTCAAATAATTGTATGTAGGGCTTTATTTTCTTGTGGAACCCTAGTTGAGAAAGGCTGTACAATCTCTTTTAACCTCTATTTGAACAAAATCTTATTTTGCCATGTATATGTTTGAAGACCTTAGCCTTTCCAGATTACTTTTACTTGACCCAATTACTTAGTGGTTAAGAATGTATTGACTATACAATACAGTCCAAATCTGGTTGGCCCTATTTGTTTTCTAAAGTTTTAAATGTAGCTATGTTTTATTGACAGCATTTTTCCTACTTAATTATGTCTTTTGTTGACAGCTCAAACTGTCTCTATTTACTCTTACTTAGAATGCAGCTGGCAACAGCAGTTGGTTTGTGAAACCCAGGCATATAATTAACTTCCCCAGTTAAGGTATGGTTTGTTTCATTGGGAGAGAAAGGATTTTGGGGGTATGTTCCTTTAGTCTGAGAAGTGATGCAGTTTATTTTCAGTATAGTGTATTTTATATGACAGAACATAAGCAGAGAATTTTTAAAAAATTACAACATTCTAACATTACTTGAGCACTAAAGTGCTACAAAAAATACTTTGTTATTATTTGAACCATGAAAATCAGATATTAACATTCAGTGTAAATGTCAAATTAACACAGGCCAGTAGGAACATTTGTGATCATGTTCTTCTCACATCTACTTGCATGGATAATGAAGCTTTGACTATTGCTTTGATGTAGATTCTTGAAGAAAATCCTCCTCCTATTTCCAAGACACTTTGTAGTTACTAATTCTAAAAGAGAATATAAGTGAATCCATTTATTTAAAATAAAATAAAAATGGGGGAAAGATATTTAAACAATAAATTTCATACCATGAGATTTTTTATGCCCTGGTTACTTTATAAGCCAGTAAGCTACCCTGGGTTCTCTCCTGATACTGCACAGAACTTTTGTTTTTCATCCTCATCTTCCTAGTATTAGTTCAACTATATTGTTTTTCTGTTTCTAACACTCTTATCTAGATTTTTATAATTATTACTGTCTTCCTTTATCAGTGTTAAAAGTTAAGATACATGGTATTTTTGAGATCAGAATTGTAGCCATAATATTGATGTGCTGCAAATATTAAGAGGAAAAGTCCTTAGTTGCCAGTTTTTTGTACACTCAAGTGTTGTGGATTCTTAAGAATAAATGTTTCTTTGTTTTCATATGAAACTGGCTTTTTTTTTTTTTTTTTTGGATACATGTCTTACTTTGTCACCCAGGCTAGAGTGCAGTGGTTTGGTTCCCTTCAGCCTTGATCTCCTGGGCTCAAGTGATCCTCCCGCCTCAACCCCCAGAATAGCCGGGACTATAGGCACGTGTGACAACTCCCAAGTAATTTTTGTGCTTTTTATAGAGACGGGGTTTTGCCACATTACCCAGGCAGGTCTTGAACTCCTGAGCTCAAGCTTTGTAATCCCAAAGTACTGGAATTACAGGCACGAGCCACCACGCCCATCGCAAACTGCCTTCCTTTTTGCCCAGCCCATAAGAATGACCTATGCTAATGAATGATTTTTAAAGAATCTTGCTACTTCTTTCTGCCTGGGATTATGTGTTGACTGAATATAGTTTCCTAAAAGATACTGTTGATTTTTTTAAACTAAACTTCTACCAGACTTTCTGCTCTCTTGTTCCAAAATTGGTATTTTTTTTTTAAATTGAAAATCGGAAAATTGCTAATGATGTTGACAGCAAAAATGGTATTGAATGCTTTCTGACTAAACATATATTGAACAAAGTGAAACACTATATATCTGCTCTTTCATGTAACATTCGGAAACTCTTATGACATAATCAGGGCCATTTTCTGTATAGATGGGGAGATAGGCTTATAAATATGCTAGGTAAGTGACCAGCTCTAGAGGAACCTGATATGAATGTGACCCCATACTGAGTTTAAGTAAATAAAACAAATAATGAGTATATAGAATCATGGCCCCTCCTGCTGATGAAGAAGATAATTTTGATTTTTGATATAGACTGATAGAATGAAAACTATATTGGTAATATTGTGTATATTATATAGTAGTTGAGGTGAGTAGAGATAAATTTTTAATTGAGTGATCTATAAAAGAGTGTTCCAAAATAACATATAACAAAATTAACTAAAGGAGTACTTTTGAAAACAAATAGAATTATGTTGGAAAACAAGTGTCTTTAATGGATTAGTTAAGGAAGTAAAAATAATTAATATAAAGCAATGGAAACAGCGTATGGAGTTAGAGACATAAAATTGCCAGTTTATTTACTGATTTTATTTTATAATAGTTATTATTTGGAAAATGACCAATATGAATAAATAGAAGTAGGGAGGGGAAAATGAAGGAAAACTGTTTTTAGCTGGTAACATCTATTTGGCAATGTCTTTACTGTTACGCTTGTAATATTTGATTTATAAATGTTAGCTGTAACATATTAGTGTAAATGTTTGTGTTTATTTTATATATGACTCTTTTAACCTGATGTCCCATTTCTATTTTCAGAGGAATTAAAAAAAAATGTTTAAACATTAAATTCAGAGGAATTAAAAAAATGTTTAGACATTAGTGATTACTGGTTCAAAAACAAGTCTTCTGATGATAAATTAATAAATTAGTAGAAACTTCCCATAAACACAGCTGCTAAGGCCTGCCAAAGCACCTTGGTTCCATTTCTTATCTAGGGCTTGACAAGAATATACTGTTCTTACTTAGTTAATTACTGCTCACAGATAGAAAAGGAAAGGCCTTGAATTCAGCATTTGTGTCATCACACGGCCCTGTTCAGTCAAGCTCAATGCATGTTACATGACTGCCTGAGAGGAACAGAAAAGCTAGTTTCTCAGTCTCTAACCAGAATGCATGATAAGGCTTGGTGTCAAAAAGGGCAAGATGGGGATCACAGCAATTATGGCAGAGGCAAAGTAGTTACTTTGACAACCAGATTGAGGATTCATTGCGATTTATTATTTACTACTTGAAAACCTCATTCTGTGATTTAATTAAGGGTTGAGATTTCCATGAAGTCTGTCTTTTCCAAATTTGAGCACCCTGTTACTGTTGTTTATGTGTACACTGAAATAATCTCAAACTGATTTTACTCCAAAATCGTGACGAATTAGGCTTAACATATAGTTTTTTGATAATTTAGACAGGTCACTTAGATAACAGTTGACTGAAATTAACTGGATCTTATATTGGGTGACGGTAATCAATACTCACTAGTAACTTAGTAACAGTGACTCCCTGGGTATCTCCAAAGCAGCATGGTTGTAACAAGTGAATTTTATCTTTTTTGTTGAAAGCAGCTTTAAATAATTTATACCTGATTTGTATTTCACTGTATCATTTTAGATATACACATGTTATTTCTTTGCAGTTACTTAATGGTACACTTTTTTTGGGAGGGGAGACCGAGTCTTGCTCTCATCACCTGGGATTATGTGTTGACTGAATATAGGTTGGAGTGCAGTGGTACGATCTCAGCTCACTGCAATCTCTGCTGCCCAGGTTCAAGCGATTCCCCTGCCTCAGCCTCCCAAGTACCTGGGACTACAGGCACGCACCACCATGCCCGGCTAATTTTTTGTATTTTAGTAGAGACAGGGTTTCAACACGTTGGCCAGGATAGTCTCGATCTCCTGACCTCATGATCGCCCATCTTGGCCTCCCAAAGTGCTGGGATTACAGGTCTGAGCCACAGTGCCCGGCTGGTATACCTTTTATATTGTCCAAATTACAGTTTTTAAATTGTGATTGTAATCAGATAATTCTTTGCCAGAAAGCAAAAGTTCACCTTCTTAGAGTGAGTTAACTATTAGGTAATTTTGTATTTTATGTTTTTTTCTTCCCAAATATTCCTGAAATGCTTTTTACCTTTGCAGATGTAACTCTAAGTTCACTACTTATTCAGCATTAATAAATAATAAAATATGATAAGCTTTTCAGCCTATGGTTTTTATTTAAACAAAACCTTTCAAATAAAAAATAATTTTAAACGTTTATTGGATTTCTATTTAAAATAGAGTGTTTTCATGTACTCTTTTAAATTAAAATAGTGTCTGCTTAGTTTGTTTACATTCTTTCCGTCAGAATATCTGCCTGAGGATTCTATATATAATTAATGTAAGAAAAACAAGAGGGTAATCCCTTGGTAGAAAACTGGTAATGGATTAGAAGTCCATAGCTCTGAAATTCCAGGAATGTGACACATTTTCTCTGAAAGATGCACTTAGGCCTGATGTCTAGAGATATTAAAAAGTGCCCCCTAGTGTAATTAGGTAAAGATAGACATTCCTAATATATTTTGTTGTATGTTGAATATGGAATATTGTAAGTAAATTCATAACTGATACTAAATATGATTTGAGAAGAATTACTACTTTGGTGAGAAGAGAGCGCTGAGTGTCACTTGAAGCTTCAAATTTCTTACTGAATTAATTGATATAATATACAAAATATGTATTGAGAATGTGCAGAACAGCCATGCAGGTAGTTTGATCAGTGTCTTTCAATATAGTGCCTAACATGAACTAGTTTAAGAAACTTGAGGAATCCACATAACTATCCTTGGTTCCAGTTTTTTAATTCAAAAGTTTAGACTAAATCAGTGCTTTTCAAATTGTGATTTACAACCCATTATCAGTTTCTAAGTGCAATATTTAGTGGGTTACGGTCATCATTTATGAAAGAGAATAGCAAATATCAGAATACAGTTTATATAATGAGGATTATTTCGTGAAATTTGCATTAATTATATGTTCATATCTTAAGGGTACAATGTTTTGATGTAACATGTCACACTTAAGGAATGTAGTAAAAATATATAAAAGGAAACACTGGGCTGCGTGATCCTAAAAATCTCTCCCAGTTCCAACATTCCCAAGTGAAATTTTAAACATGTAGCTCTTCCTTAAGTAGCATTATATCATTATGTTGTTTAAATAGAATTTGACACATGCAGATGCATTTTAGGAGAAAAAGAGGAGAAAGGTGTAAGACTTGATATTCTGAGAGACTAATACCTATATAAATTGTAATTATTCCTAATTGCTATGTGTGATAATTCAGACCTGCACAAAATCGCTGAGAGCACATCAAACAAATGATTAGTTCTCATTGTCAGGCCCAGAAAATGCCTCATGACTAATATTAGAGTACATCCTTTAAAGATGAGTATGATTTCATTCATTTGGGATAGAGAATTCAGGGAAAGAGTCTGGATACTTTGGATATGGCTAGACAGTCAAGAGGCCTTGACCTGTGCCATACGTAGGCATTTGGAATTTATCTTAAAAGACCAGGGAAAGCTGTCAAACCCATTCAACCTGCTAGGATTAGCTCCCCTTTTAGAAGGATGAAGGTAGTAACGTGATTGTTGAACTCAAGTAGAGAAAAATTCAAGGTATGGAGATAATAAGTTACAAGAATTTCAGAAGGTCAGCTATAAACATAGAAACTCCTCTTTTGATAAACAGTAAAATACACTAGCTAGCTTAACAATACTCATACAACATACGAATTGAGTTTCACTTTAGTATTTTGGAAATACTGGAACAGCTTTCAATACCTTTGCAAAATACCCAAGTAAATGTATGAAATGTTGAAGGACTTACATGAGTCTGGCATATAGGAATACCTTGTTTTATTGAGCTTTGTAGATACTGCATTTTATTTTATTGTTATGTTATGTTATGTTATGTTATGTTATGTTATGTTATTTTAGATGGAGTCTTGTTCTGTTGCCCAGGCTGGAGTGCAGTGGCGCAATCTCGCTCACTGCCCGCTCCACCTCCTGGGTTCATGCCATTCTCCCGCCTCAGCCTCTTGAGTAGCTGGGACTACAGGTGCCTGCCACCACGCCCGGCTGATTTTGTTTTGTATTTTTAGTAGAGATGGGATTTCGCCTTGTTAGCCAGGATGGTCTCGATCTCCTAATTTTGTGTTCCGCCCCCCTCAGCCTCCCAAAGTGTTGGGATTACAAGTGTGAGCCACTGCCCTGGCCTGTATTTTTTATAAATTAAAGGGTTGTGGAAACCCTGTTTCCCACAAGTCTATCAGCACCATTTTTCCAACAGTATGTGCTCACTTCATGTGTCTGTGTCACATTTTGTTAATTCTCACAATATTTCAAGTTTTTTTTTTATTATATCTGTTATGGTGATCTGTAATCAGTGATCTTTGATATTTTTATAACTGATGTATGTTATTGTAATTGGAGTGCCATGAATCATGCCCACTCCAGACGATGAACTTAAGGAATGTTATGTTTTCTGACTGCTCCACCAACTGACCCTTCTCCGTCTTTCCCCCTCTCATCAGGCCTCCCTATTCCCTGAGACACAAAAATTTTGAAATTAACCAATTAATAATCCTACAACGGCCTCTATAAGTTCAAGTGAAATGAAAAGTTGCACATTTCTTCATATTAAATCAAAAGATAGAAATGATTAAGCTTAGTGTGGAAGGCATATCAAAAGTTTAGATAGACCAAAATCTCAGCCTCTTGTACCAGTTAGCCAAGTCGTGAATGCAAAAAAAAAAAGTTCTTGAAGTAAATTGAAAGTGCTACTTTAGTGAACACATAGATGATAAGAAAGTGAAACAGCTTTTGTTGCTCATATGGAGAAAGTTTTAGTGGTCTGGAAAGAAGATCAAACCAGTCTCAACATTCCCTTAAGCCAAAGCATAATCCAGAGCAAGGCCCCAACTCTCTTCAATTCTATGAAGGCTGAGAGGTGAGGAAGATGTGGAGGAAAGTTTACAGTTACCAGAGGAAAGAAGCTATTGTTCCCCTAACATAGAAGTGGGAGGTAAAGCAGCAAGTGCTGATATAGAAGCTGCAGCAAGTTATGCAGAAGATCTAGCTAAGATCATTGATGGAGGTGGCAGCACTAAACAACAGATTTTAAATATAGACAAAGCAGCAGCCTTCTGTTGGAAGAAGATGCCCTCTAGGACTCTTCATAGCTGGAGAGAAGTCATTGTCTGGCTTCAGAGTTTCAAAGGACAGACTGTCTTGTTACGGGCTAATGCAGCTGGTGACTTTTAAGTTGAAGGTAATATTCATTTACCATTTCAAAAATCCTTGGGCTATTAGAAATTATGTTAAGTCTGAGGAATAGAGATGTGCCCGCCCTTCTCTCTACCTTTTTATCAAGATTCAGTGTACAAGGATTGCATGTGTGGGTCATCTCAGTCTCCTCTGCTTCAGTGCTCATCATCTCTGGCAATAAGTTACTTCTCTTTGAAAAATTTCACATTTGTTAGTGTGAATTTTGGGATCTTATGCACATAATTTATACAAGCACAAAACTTGTTGTTGTGTCTCTGAATCGAATCTTTTGATAGTTTCCTGATACAGTTTATGCTGTGTCTTCTGTTAGGGGAGACTTTAAAAGGAGGGAGCTCTTGATCCCGATAAAGGAGAGGCAGAGCAGATAGAAGAGCATTCCAAATGGGGAGAATACTGTGAAGAACACTACAAAGACAGGAACTCACGAGATTTTATATAGTGAATATTTAAGACTCCATAGTGTAAACAGATTAACTTTGTTATTTAAATAAATTATGTGGAAAAAGTTAATTTTGGAATTTTCTACTATAGCACCTTGGTGCCACAGGTACCATTTGTTTCTTTTATAGAAAATTTATTTTCAGAAAAATAGTTCATCCATCTACTTTTCAGCATGTCAAGGTTAACTCAACAGCCAAGTGTCAGCCATGGGAGATACTGGGAAGAAACTTGGACTAAGTTGAGGGTGGGGGAGAATTTGGAACGAACAGCAAAAAGGTAATTATGAATTGGGAGAGGTGGTGATTAGGAAAAATGTATGCAATATATAGGAATATTTTGCTTGAGCAAAATATCTCTTATTGAATGAATGTGTTACGGCACACATCACCCAGGGGAAATGTATCTTAGCTGTGATAAGGGAACTGCCGTGTAGGGTGCAGAAATACATGCAGTCTTTGAAAAAACTGGCCCATCTCCATGTTCACCTACGTCTACAGTCTGGTAGCTGAACCAGTAAGATTACAGAAATCTTGATATCTTCTCTTTGGTTCTCAGGGTGAGAAATTGTATATTTTTAGATTGTTCCCACAAAACAGATAGAATTTCTGTTATTCTCCTGGGCCGAGTGCCTTTTTGTTCATCTACTCACCTTAACCCAAGTCCTGTTTCTTGGTACCTCAGGGTTGGCAGCCATCTTCAGTAGCTCTTATTACTGGGCCTAGTTGGTTTAGATGAACTGGTCAGTGTTACTCCTAAAAGCGTTTCCATTTCTTGTTTTTGTTTTTGTTTCTTTTTCCCCCATGCATGTATATGGAAGTATAATTTTTATTCTTTTTCATACTTTTCTGGGAACCCATTCCTAAATCACTAAATATTTTTATAGTATTATTGGTAATACTTGTTTTTACTGTATTTATCATATTATTTAATATTGTTTTTTATTTTATTATATTGTTTTATGATGTTTTGCATCATATTCCATTTTGTCAATATAGTTTTAAACTACTTCTTTACTTTGGACCTTTACTTTGTCTCAACATTTTTATTAATAAATTTTATCCAAATCTTTATCAAGTTTTTGGCTATTGTTGGAATATGTTGTTCTTGCGAATGGGATTTGGTAAGGCTCTTCTCAGAAAGACTGTACCACCTCGTAATTTCAGAAATATATGATGCTGTCTGTTTTACAACAGCCATACAAACAAATTGTAATTTGATAGGTGAAAATGTCACCATATTTTAAATTTTTGATGCCTCTTTGTCCTTACCAATTAAATCAAGCATTACGTGTTTATTTTCTATTTATATTTATTTCATTTTCCTTTCCATTTCTTACCTACTTTGAAATTGATACTCTTGATTTGTAAGCACTTATATGTAGAGTATTTAACCTTGAGTTACTCATTTAGACAGGTGGGTTTGTTTTTGATCTCCTACATGGCTTTTCAATATAGAATGCTTCAGTTTGAGGTAGATTGATTTATTTGTCTTTTGGTGGTTTTTATTTCATGAATTCGAATCTGTTGCTATTTTGAGATCAGATTTACCCATATTTTCTTGTTAGTAGTATTGTTATTCCAACAATGAAATTATTAATCCATTTATGTTTCGAGGTCTTTTGTAACCAGAACTTAGTCCTTTGCAGAACATAGTAAGTGTGGCTAATAAGTGTGTGTGTATGCGTGTGTGTGTGTATGTGTGTGTGAGTGTGAGAGAGAGATTTTATTTCAGAGTTGCTTTATTTTAATTGATGATGAATTTCAGTTTCTATTAGAGTAGTGCTTTTAGGTTAAGATACATTTTTGTATCCTTCGATCTTTGTATCAACACTGTGAATTAATTTAATATCATGCCTACTTTTCAAATGAAGAGATTGGGGACTGATATTTGAAGTGATTTATCCAATGTCACAGAGCTCTTTAAGGGATAGAACAAGGATTCCAAGCCAAGTCAGTTAACTCCTTGTCCAGATTTATTTTTTGCTATAAAATAATTACCCATTTTAGAATTAAACACTTCAGATTTAAGTAGTGTGATTTCAATAACATCTGTACAGATTAAATTAATATCTTAGGGGGAAGTAATACTTAAAGGAAGCATTTTAAAAATGTAGTTATTGACCTAATTATATCCCCACCCACCATACTCCCTGTAGGATTGTCATAAGCAGAGAATTATATTCTGATTGTGTTCTTATTTTATTAGCACTGTGATAAGCCACAAGAATCGTGTTTTACTATCTTTAATCTGTTTCTACTCAATATCAAAACATTCATTGACAAGAGACTGTAGTCTATTCACTGATTTTGTCCAAACCGATTGGAATAGTGGTCAGCAATTGTCTTCTATAAATGGCTAGATGGTAATTTTTTTAGACTTTGTAGGCCAAATTTGAGGGTGTTGTATAGATGTACATATAATGAGAGAAATGGATATCCAACACATTTATTGACAATATTCAGATCTTGTTACCTGACATTGACATTTTAATTTCATATATTTTTATGTGTCATGAAATATTGTTCTTTTGATTTTGTTTAAACATTAAAAGATGTAAATGGACCATGGAAAAACTAGTAGTCCAGCCCTTATTTAGAATGGACTGTTAATGGGTATCTCGTAGACCAGATTTGAATACCATTTGTGAAACATTTGAGTATTTACTCTATAATAATATTAAATATAAATGAACATCACAGGTTTCTGAGGAAACTGAAGTTCATTTGTAAAGAAACTTGTTAAAGTTTTGCCAAGTAGGTAAATGGCAGAACTAGAATTCAAAACCTTATCTGTTTTTTAGTGCCTGGGTTCTTTCATGTGTTTGTTGTTATATCTTCTGTGCCAGGCATGGAGATAGGCACAGTGCATACTGGCATGAATTAGATGAGTTCCTGCTTCTACATAGTTCTTAGGATGCTGCACAGATTTGGGAAATGTAATTTTCTAAAATCTGCCTGTCATTATAAATCAGATTCACCTACACTTACTCTCATTTTCTGATAAGAAGTATTGGCTTGTTTTTGTGACTCTTATCAATCCTTTTTTCTATTTTTCTTTTTTCCTTCAATAGTGCAGGAACTTTTTGTCTGGTAACATTCAGCTTCGTAAGGACGAAATTAAAACTATTTGAGGTTGTAAGGGGAAGTCAACATTTAAAGTACCAAGGAAGGGGCATTAGAGTAGTGCACCAGGGCATAGCAACAGTGGCTCTCAAGCAGGGTTCCTATGAACCTTTTTTCCTGCAATTCCTTGTAATTTGTCAGAATCTGTGTATCCAGAAGTTGGAACTGCTCTGTTTCCTTTGCACTGTTGGTACCTGTAGGGAACAAGTATGAAAGACTACAATGGGCTGTAGTGTGTAGGGGCAGGGCCTGTACCATTGGATCTGCTGCCTTGCTGTTCCTTAGTTCTCTTGATGTTCAGCTTGCAGTTAAATACAAGAAAGGATATAATTTTAACTCTGCAGAAAAGTAGTATTACTTTTTTTTTTAAGGTAACATTTTGTAACTTTATAATGTTAGATAAAACTCCCTCCTTCCCCCTTTCCCTAAATGTTGTGTTGACAAGATTTGAAAATAGTTTGTGTTCTTTCATAAAAACCTCATCATTTCATTAAAAATTGAACAACCCTTAATAGCAAACACAAAAATGATAACACTGAAACCAACGACGAAATCAAAGTCATTACATTGTCATTTAAGGAATGACTTTATAACCTTCATACCATTTTTGGGAATTGGTTTCTGTCCAACTCATAGTTTCACAGTTAGACTACTTCTATAGATCATCTCTTGGCTTCAGGAAGAGCTTTTACAACTGGATGGACTTTCTGTAGTTTCTAGAAGTGGTGGAGTTGTCTCCAACTTGTATTGTTAGTTTCTTTTGGTTATTCCAGCATTGTCTAATGGAGGAATTAGAATGTGTTAAGGACACAGATATATAATGAATGAAGCAAGAAATAAGTGCTATTTTCTGTTTGATGGTGTTTTTAAAAATTATTTTGAATTTGCAGCTATTGCGTTTTGAGGTAGAGTTCACAGAGTGGGTTCCTTACTGCGTTTTATTTTATTTATTCTTCTATTTTGCAAGTTTTAATTGGACCAACAACATTAATTGAGAAAAGTAATAATACAATCGTCACAGTATTCACTAGAGTATTTTTGTTTGTTTTGTATATATCGTATTATGCATTTGATTAGTTGTTCCCACAAGCTTTATATATCTGTTGGAAATTTATCTTTATATCTGCAAGATAAAAATAATCTTCAATTATTAAAAAGAGTCTTATCTATGTGTAATGACAGTGTATATTTTGGAAATTTCATGTATATAGCATCATTGAGAATCAAATATGAAACATTGTTTAAAGGAAAAAGAGTAGAAATTTTAAAAAAACTTTAATTCTATAAGTTATTTTTTGAGATGAGAAATTATTTCAATATGTTTTCTTTTTCTCTAGAAACCTGTTGGAAAATGCCTTGTTACTCCAGCAGAAAATTATTTCTGTTATTATCAATAGAATTCGTGTGTTCAGAAAAAGAAAAGGCCTAATTTACAGCCTTTTGAAGTTTTAGGGAAACTTCGTTTTTTAAAGTACTCAGGAAGAAAGACATGACATCAGGGCCTTCAGTGGGTAAAAGGTTACATGGCTGTTACTTTTTAAGTGTTTGAATTATTAGCATGGGTAACAAATTGTGGAAAGTCAAGAGGTGTGACTAGTTTCAGTGTGTTAATCTTTCCCACTTGAAGTGAGAAATAAATACCTCATAGGAATATATATGGGGATATAGTGTCTTTCCTTTCTAAGACACTTGCTTGAGTCAGCAGTGGTTGCATGTGGTCACCTTTGGATTTGTCTTGGGATTCAGAGAAATGAGTGGGTGGTTTCAGTGCAGTTTCAATGTTGTTAACCCAAATAAGTTCTAGAGTTGGTATTAATTGGCCCACTCATAGAAACCTTTGAGGAGGAAGCTGTTACACAGGTAACTTGATACCTTTAGAGTTTATTGTTGCCTAATAAAATTAATATGGAAATATAAAAATTGGTAGGGAAATCTTTCACTCATCTATATTGTGGTTACTCATGTGATTCAATTTAAATATATCTTCTTCTTTTTTTTTTTTTTTTTTTGAGATGGAGTTTCACTCTTGTTGCCCAGGCTGGAGTGCAGTGGCGCAATCTCGGCTCACTGCAGCCTCCACCTCGTGGGTTCAAGCGTTTCTCCTGCCTCAGCCTCCTGAGTAACTGGGATTACAGGCGCCTAAACCTAGCTAATTTTTTTTGTATTTTTAGTAGAGACAGGGTTTCACCATGTTGCCCAGGCTGGTCTCAAACTCCTGACCTCAGGTGGTCCGCCTGCCTCGGCCTCCCAACCTGCTGGGATTACAGGCATGAGCTACCACCCCAGGCCTAAAGGTACCTTTTTAAAAAGGAAATTTTGGTTAAGAGTTTTTTTTGTGTTAGTGTTTTTAAAAAATTGCTTATGTTTAAATACAACAATGTATTAACTAAAAAGACTTAAAATCCAAATTTTTACTCTTTGATCTGGGAGACCTGCCTGGGAAATACTTTAAATGAAGTCTCCACTCTAATGAGTTTTAGCATCAACGACAAAAAATGAGTGGAATCCTTTACCCAGCAAGGTTGGAGTGAGTCACTGGATATGGGAACAAATAGCTCATTTCTGTGTTTTTGCTTCTTATTTAATTACTTTTAAAAATAAATACATACTTATGCTGGATGGAGGTGGGACTGAATTAATGAAATTTCTAATAACAAAGGGGTACTAAAATTATGAGATAGAAGATTATATTAAATAATGTAGAGTTGGAAATAAGTTATACCTGAGGAGATGATGAAATTGTCGTTTAGTTACTTATTCTGTAATTGTTTGCTAGTTTCTTTGTTGACAGTGAATACATTATACAGAATTATTTAAGAATTTTAATTTGCTAGGACAATGCGAATGACTTCAGATATTAAATTTTTACTAGAAACTTCTTGATGTTAAACTAGTTTTAACTAGTTAATAATAATTATAAAGAGTATTTCCTATTTCCCTGGGTGGAGGGGGGGAACTCTGGGATGATTGTGAACTATAGCAGATCATCAGTCATTTAAGAGCATATTTTCATAGTTGAGTCCCACTGATTAGGGGACTCTGATGAAAATGTCATCTTTGTCATGTTTATATTCTTTATCTCTTGATACCTGGATTTTTAAAAACCATTTTCTGATGATGTTCATGTCTTAAATGTATAAACTCAAAACTAATATATACATAAAAGATAAAACTCTGGAGTTTTTGTTTCTTTTCATCTTAAAACAGCTTTTATGTTCCTGAGTATGTTTAACATCTTCTGGTACATAAGAATTATAGTAGTAAATAAAGCATAAAGTAAAATAAAGTAAAAATAAAATGCCTACTGTGTCCCTGAATAAATACTACTCAATTTCTGTTGAAAAGCTCAGAGTCCAGTAAGGAAGGAATATAAGTAGAAGGACCCTTAGAATGTGTTACCTTCTCTGATAGAGGAGCTCATAATTGTTCATTCATTCATATATCCATTTATTTAACATCTTTATTTTGTCACTCTATAAAAGACACTGTAAGTTGGTCCTTTACTACATTTAGGCATTGTACTAGTGAACCAGATAAGTGACACTTGTCCTGAAGGAGGTCTCATCCCCCTTGTTTGTTACTCAGGAACAGGGATTATTGTATTTTTGTTCCTTGTATCCCAAGTGTCTAGAAGAGTGCTAGGCACATAGTAGGTTCTCAGTAGATGTTAATTGAAAGAAACAAAACAAATGACCCAAACCTAAGCTCAGGTTCTCCTTTCCCTGTTGTCAGGGGTGTCTTGAACTGGGTTTTGAAGAGTAATTGTTGCCTAACAGAAAAATGAGTGGAACATCCTGTGCAGAGGAGATAGTTTAAACAGAGGCACTGAGTAATTGGGTAATATTGAAGCTTAGTGTGAATGTCACTTTTTTTTTTTTTTAAAGTAGATCAGAATAAAAGTATTCTGCCTTTGTGAACTTAGAAGTTGTAACTATATACTGAGACTAATAGCGTCTTTTTGTGGCATATATTATTTTTAATAGACATGCTTATCAGGATTTTTTTAAAGTATTAAACAGATAGTATTTTATAACTGAAATACGTTTTCATGGTACTTGTGAATTATTAATTACTGATAATTTAGAAGTTTTTAGGTAGAAGTTAATTTCTTTCTAGTAAGGAATTTAACCTCACAGTATTTTTGACTCATAATGTGTACTTTCTTTTTAAAATGTCAAAAGGCTTTTCAGAAGTAGTAGTATTTGAAACTATTAGCTAATGGTTTTCTAAAAGTATATTTTTACCTTAGAGCATCCAGAGTGTCCAGCATTTTGTGACTCTTAGCAAATCCCCAAGTTGAAGATTTTTACCTTGTAGGTTACGTAATTGGGTTTAAATATGTATTTTCATTATGTACATATTTGTTAGAAAATATTGATGTATTTCTCAATGTAACAGTATTTTGTATTTAAGTTGATTTTACTTAAGATTTCAAATAAACTGTAAACATTCTTCTTAGAAAAAAATTTTTTGAAGTACTTCATTATTTAAAATGTTTCTAAAATAACAGCTTATGTAGCTGGGCATGGTGGCATGAGCCTGCAGTCCTAGCTATTCGGGGTAGGGAAGAGGCTGATTTTGAGCCCATATGCTTGAGCCTAGAAGCTTGGGGCTACAGTGAACTTTGATTGTACCACTGCACTCCAGCTGGACAACAGAATGAGACTCTCTCCCTAAAGCAGACAGACAAAAAAACAGCTTCTAAACCAAAATGACACATGAAACTAAGGCATATCACTTATTTGGACTGAGTTGATGATTGTGTAGTTATATGATCTTAAATTGTTGGAACACTTTCTTTTGCAACAGTTTCATATTTCTGTAAGCATTTGTTGGGTGTTTCATGCTCACCCTGCTTATATACAAATTGCAGCATTTTCTAGGCCAGTGTTATTGTTTTGGAAAATGGCATTGCATTCATTTATTTTCTGAATTATTTGCATAAGAACAATTTCAAAGGTGAAAGTAGGTAGGTCTCTTTTACTTTCCACACGTAGTTTAGGTTTGTAACGTAATACAGACAGGTGAAAAGAATTACATATAAGTAAGCACAAAAAAGTAGATGTTTTAGGGATTGATTGATAAAGGCATTTCTAAAGTGGATCTAATTAAATAATTAAAACAAAAGGATCTTCTACAAATTTACACAAAATAGGTTTTTAACATTCTGCCTTGTGGTATAAAAAAGCTTTATTATGCATCCTTGATTTTAAAAATTGTGCTTAGTTGGCTCCATGAATATGCAGAGATGAGTGAAAAAGTTGGACTATTAGTGACAACTTATCATTTAGGTTTACTTTTAACACTTTATTTTCATCTAAATTAAGGTGAAATTGAAATAAGCTTTCTGGATGCTCCTAAATTTCACTTTAGCCTGGTTGAAATCATGTCCCCCCCTCCTTAAGTATTTTTCTCATTTCCATTTTAGGAAGAAATGTTGCTAACTATAAACAGGAATAATGAAGAGATTTCATATGCCAGCACTGGTAACAGACTATGGCTTGAGTTAATGTTTCAGCATGGCTTAGAGTCACAGCCTCACTCTCATAGAGGTCCCTGATAATCAAAAAGCATGGTGCTTCCTGGGGCCCTTAAACAGCATGGGCAGTAGCAAACATGACAGTATTTAGTTCAAAGTAATTAAGAACAACAGGACCAGAAAAGTTGAATTTTTTATAGTACAGCCTAGTAAGAACACTTTTTATGGGAATGTGTGATTTTACAGAAATGTTTTAAGGAAGAGAGTTAATGGAGACTTTGTTAGAAAAGCAAATGTTCCTCAACAAGCACTTGAAGTTTATCACAACAAAGGGCACTATTTGTTGTCAGAGCAGCATATTTTCTTGCAGAAATGCTTATAAATGATGCCAAATTTAATGATAGAATTTCAATTCTGGTCTTACAAATTCCCATCCAGTAGCAGTTCATCTGTTTGTTAGGAGTTACCCCTGAATGTGAATAATTTCAGTCTTAAGTCGCTGCACCTGTTGCCAGGAGATATTATTCCAATCACTAGCCTAAAGCACAGAGTTACTGCTTGACATTTTATAGCTTGGGGGGAAAAACTGTCTTTTCAAAATCATTTGTTCAGAGAGGAGAAAATGGAGCAAAACAGTTCATTTTACTCTAAGCACCGCTATTTGGTAGTATTCACATTTGCACATCACAAAGCTGCAATATTGATTTTTTGCTCACAGGGCCTCCCACCAGTTCTTTCTTCAATTGTCAGGGTTGCCAGATGGATTGGATTACATTTTGCTGGTTGGGATGCTTATTTTTTTGTTGTTGTTGAAATAGAAATAGATTGAAAAACGGCTTGGAATGAATATCACAGTAATAGTGTGGTTAAAAGGCTTTAATTTGGGGATTTCTTTATGTTGATTATGTTGACCCAGCCATTTCCCTGAAAACTTGACCATCAGACACAGTTTCCTTTCCTGTTCCTTTTCTTCCCCCAAGACTAGTAGCAGCCAGCATACCATAACGATGTTCCTTACAACTCTGTCCCCAAACCTGCTGCTGATGGCCATCATCATTTGGAGAGGCATTAAAGTAACATTTGAGAACATGAACCCAGGAGCTGAATTACTGGGTTTGAAATCTTAATTTCATTTTTATTGGATATGTGACTGTAGAAAACTTAAGCTTTCTCTGCCTCAATTTCTTCCTCTGTAAAATGGTGATAATATTACCTATCTTGTATGGTTGTTTTGAGGATTCATAATCAGGAAATATTTATAAAGTCCTTAGAGGAACTTCTGAGGGTGGTGAATTCCCTCTAAAACAAGTATAAAATTAGAATTGTCAATAACAACCATTTTGGGTGCTGGAAAGTAACCAGAACCAAACAACAAATGGGGAAATATTATTTATGAAAATCTACTAGAACTTTGTTATGAACAGCAGATGTTTAAAGCCTTCTAGCATGGGGTTGCTCCTTATTCCCCGCAATCCCTCCATCTCTTACTCCTTAACTATGTAATTGTGGAAGTTTCCTCAGGGCAAGATTGGCCTTCAGAACCAGTGACTTTACTGCCACGAAGAGCTGACATGATTTGGAGTAGAGGGTGGAAACTCATGCCCAGCATTGTTGTCAATGAAAGTAAACACAGGCCGGGCGCGGTGGCTCACGCCTGTAATCCCAGCACTTTGGGAGGCCGAGGCGGGCGGATCACAAGGTCAGGAGATCGAGACCATGGTGAAACCCCGTCTCTACTAAAAATACAAAAAATGAGCCGGGCGCGGTGGCGGGCGCCTGTAGTTCCAGCTACTCGGGAGGCTGAGGCAGGAGAATGGCGTGAACCCAGGAGGCGGAGCTTGCAGTGAGCCAGGATCGCGCCACTGCACTCCAGCTTGGGCGACAGAGCGAGACTCCGTCTCAAAAAAAAAAAAAAAAAAAAAAAGAAAGTAAACACAGTAGGGAAAAAAATGGGGAAAACCTGTAGCT
This sequence comes from Theropithecus gelada, assembly GCF_003255815.1. Taxonomy (NCBI): domain Eukaryota; kingdom Metazoa; phylum Chordata; class Mammalia; order Primates; family Cercopithecidae; genus Theropithecus; species Theropithecus gelada. Next base: position 109,862,401 of record NC_037668.1, read on the forward strand.
CTGCTGTCCTTTGGTTGTAGTTCCAGTTGGGGTGACTGGAGACCAGTCTGAAACATAACAGGGAAATCTTGGACAGGAAGAAGCCATAAACTTTCTGTGCATTCTTAACTAACTGGGAAGCTAAATTTACACATATACAGAGGAGACATGAGAGGACTTGGCAGAAAGTAAAAAACTGAGGCTGTCTTATAAACTGCTTGATTAACACTCTTTCTAACATACAATCTCATCAGCAAAGAGTGGAGACCTAATCATGGGCCCATGGTTTTTGTGCAAAGTCTCTGCCCAGTCATTAGCTGACCACTAAGCCATGCAAACAGAGGTGATATCTAGGAGCCGAGGCTAAAAAATAAAAATAAGAATTCAAACGAATTAAAACAGTGAGCAAAGACATAAGCAGCCACACACTGTGGGGGAACAGATTCTGCATATTAATACAGCTGAGATATTAAAAAGAAACCACGACAGCAGCAGCAATTCTCAGGGGAAAGAAATCTGAAACCGGAGTTGCTAATGGTGTATTATTTAAAATGTATAGTTTTCAACAACAGAACATTTATAAGATACATAAAGAAAGAGAAAAGTTGACCCATAAAATAGAAATTGCCTTTGATATGGAGCCAGATGTTAGATTTAGTGTATAAAGATTTTAAAGCAGCTATTACAAATATGTTCAAAAATCAAAGTAAAACTAGCTTGTAGAATTAAGAGGAAATATGATGACAATGACAACAAATATGTAGTCAGATAGAGAAAAAAACTATTTCAAAGGCATTGGAGACATTCTTTGCACATCTTAGTTATTATATTAGTGTGCTATAAGTAAATTAACATTTTGTTGTATAAATTACAGATAGTGTAGCTTCATCTGACCCAGAGATTGTGATTCAGTAGGTCTGGAATAGAGCTTCAAGATCTGTCTTTATCAGAAGTTTAGGTGATTCTGATGTAACCATATTTGGGAATCAATTATGTAGATTTGGCAAAGGATTAAAGAAATCTAGATAGATAGATAGATAGGTAGGTAGGTAGATAGATAGATAGATAGATAATAGATAGATGATTTCTTCCCGTGAGTCAGTATTCTAGATCATTAATGTGATATAAATAAAGGGGTAAATATATATTTTCAGGAATAGGTTTTTACGTCTTTCATAAGATTTATTTAGTGAAAATGTTGAGTTTTAAAAATTGATACTAATTGCAATAATTTTATTAAAGGCATATCAAAGTTTCTTTGAAGTAGCATTGTTGGTAGAAGAGGTTGAGCTGTATCCCTTGAAGTTTTCAGGAAAATAGTGTAAAATGGCCAAAGAAGGCACAACAATTTATGTTTTTCTTAAAAATTTATGTAACCTTTTTATTTTCCATCAGTTATTTTGCCAAGATTAAGGACATGCCCGTGACACAGCCTCAGGAGCTCCTAACAACATGTGCCCAAGGTGGTTGGGCTACAGCTTGGTTTTATACATTTTGGGGAGACATAAGTCAAAAATCAGTACATGAGTGATGTTCATTGGTTCAGTTTGGAAAAGTAAGACAACCCAAAGGGTAGAGTTAGGATTCCAGGTAATAGGTGGACTCAGAGATTTTCCGATTGGCAAGTGGTTGAAAGTGTTTGTCTATTAATAAAGACCTGAATCAACAGAAGAAAGTGTCTGGGTTAAGATAGGGGTTGTGGTGACCAGGGTTCTTGTTATGCAGATGAAGGCTTTAGGTAGCAGGTATTAGAGAGAATAGATTGGAAATATTTCTTAATCAGATTTAAAGAGGCAGTTCTGGCCAAACGTGGTGGCTCATGCCTGTAATCCCAGCACTTTGGGAGGCCAAGGTGGGCAGATCACCTGAGGTCAGGAGTTGAAGACAAGCCTGGCCAACATGGCGAAACCTCGTTTCTAGTAAAAATACAAAAATTAGCCGGTTGCGCTGGCGTGCACCTGTGGTCCCATCTACTGGGGAGGCTGTGGTGGGAGAATCACTTGAACCCGGTGGGTGGAGGTTGCAGTGAGCCGAAATTGCACCACTGCACTCCTGCACTCCAGCGTGGGTGACAGAGCAAGACTCCATCTCAGGAAAAAAGGGGGGCGGGGGCAGTTCTGTCAGTCTTAAAGTCTCTGTTTTAATGTTAAAGATAGTCAGCTGTGCCAGAATTCCAATGAAAGGAAAGTATAATGAGGCGTGTCTGACCACCCATTCCCACCATGGCCACAACTAGAGAACTTTCTCATAATTGATTTGTGTTTATTTTCTCTTTTCCACTAAGTCATTGATTAAAATAGTTAACCTAGGAAGGTGTTTTCCTGTGATTTGTGTGAACCCTGCCTAGTTCGTCACAGACTTTTGAGAATTATTTGGACAGTACCTTATCATCTATATGGATGTGCACAGCACATCCATGTTAACAATGTCGTTATCTTTATATTTTAAGAAAACAGAGCAAGTCGTTTATTAATTATTGATCACTTGAAATGTTAGAATAGCATGTGTACTTGATTAAAAGGAGCTTGCCTGTTTAGACTTACAGATTGGGGAAATTTTATAGGACTTTGAAATAACTTTAATTCTTCAGAAAAGGTTTTAATTAAAACCCAGAGAAGTAAAATGACTTTGCCCAAAGTCACAAGGCTGACCCATATACTCATACTTCGATGTTCAGTGCCCTCTCCATGTGTACCTACAGGATAGCATTTGCTCTCTATATTTATGGTACACATGTTTACGTTTCTACAAAGACGATTTTCCCTACTATTCATATAGTTTTGTGAACGTCTACAATAATTATTTCCTGTCAGTTTAACTAATATATTCTTTGGTGATTTTCAGATTGTATGAAAACTTATAAAATAAATCTTGTTACATTATCAGAAAATGGCTGGAGTAGTCAGAGTTGATCAGAGAAGGGTTCTGGAGTCTAAGCTCCCTGCATGGCTTAGAATCTAACTTGTGGTTTAGATTGAGACCTTAAAAATGCTACTATTTGATGCCTTAGTGTCATACTCTGTAAAATTGGTATTATAACAGCAACTATTCCATTGTTTATTTTTTATGTTGTTGAACATAAAGTGATCCATATAAAGCATCTAAGCCAGTGCCAGCACATAGTAATTGCTTTGCAAGTAATATTTATTTCTCTCTTCATATTTGTTTTTTTAATGAATTTATATATTCATTATATATATAATTTTTTTGGTTGGAAACACAGAGTTTAGATAAAGAGAAATGTATAAATATGTAACCCATCTGTCTTATGACAATTCCAGTGATACATACATAATAGTAAATTGACAATTTAAATTTTTTTTTGGGGGGGAGATGGCAGATAATTTTCATTGATAAGTAGTTTGCCTTGTTTTTAATGTTCACCATTTGTTTTCACTACCAAAGGAAATAGACATTACAAAGGAAAGCACATTGCAATTTATATTGTGTTAAACAATCACTAGTTTAATTCAACAATTTGGTTCCACATTTATAAGAATTATTGCATCGTGTGCTATTGTAGGCATTGAGATTATAACTAAAAGCCTTACTACAGTCTAGCAGGCTGTGTGTGTGTGTATATATATATATACACATACACATTCACTAAAAGTGAATGTGCACTGTATCACATGTTAATAAGCACATTAGTAAAGATATATCGTCATATATAAAGTTTAATCAAAACAGGTAAGAAAGAATTTAGAAAAGAACATTTATGATTTAAATCAAAACACATTGTAGGATTAAATTTCTGTTGCTATAACAAAATACTCAGACTGGGTAGTTTATAAAGAAAAGAGTTTTATTTAGCTTATGGTTCTGGGGTTCTGGGGTTGAAGGTGGGCAGCCACATCTGGTGAGGGCCTCAGGCTGCTTCCTAGAATGGTTGAAAAGTGGAAGGACAAGGGAATGCAAAAAACTAATTCATTCCTTTGAGAGCTAACCCAGTCTTAAAACATAGACTTTGGGGCTGGGCACAGTGGCTCAGGCCTATAATCTCAGCACTTTGGGAGGCGGAGGTGGGTGTATCACGAGGTCAAGAGTTGGAGACCAAGCTGGCCAACATGGTAAAACCCTGTCTCTACTAAGAATACAAAATTAACCTGGTGTGATATCGCATGCCTGTAATCCCAGCTACTCAGGAGGCTGAGGCAGGAGAATTGCTTGAACCTGGGAGGCAGAGGTTACAGTGAGCCAAGATCTTGCCACTGCGCTCCAGCCTGGGCAGCAGAGCAAGACTCTGTCTCCGGAGGTGGGGCAGGGGTAAAAGAAAGTGTTTGTCTTAAAGACCCAGTCACCTGTTAAAGGCATGACCTCCTAATACGGCCACACTGGGGACTAAGCCTCTGCTTGAGTTTGATGGGAACAAGCCATATTCAAAGGATAGCAAGTACCATGATCTCTTTTCTCCAGTAGACTCTGTATTGGTAATCTACTAAATTATTAAAGTGTGCTGATCTTTCCTTTCTTTTTCCTTACTGTAGTACTCTTTTTTTTTTTTTTTTTTTTTTTTGAGATGGGAGTTTGGCTCTTTTTGCCCAAGCTGGAGTTCAGTGGTGCGATCTTGGCTCACTGCAACCCTTGCCTCCCAGGTGCAAATGATTCTCCTGCCTCAGCCTCCCGAGTAGCTGGGATTACAGGTGTACGCTACCACACCCAGCTAGTTTTGTATTTTTAGTAGAGATGGGGTTTCACCATGTTAGCCAGGCTGGTCCTGAGTCCCCAGACCTCAGGTGATCCACCCACCTCAGCTTCCCAAAGTGCTGGGACTGCAGGCGTGAACCACAGCGCTAGACGTTACTGTACTTTTTTGGATGACTGTGACTAAAGCCTTAAAACTCCTCTCCCTGAATTATCAAAACAGTAACATACTCAACTATGCCAATTCCCAAATAGGTTTCAAAAGCAGAGGAAAATTAACTTCGAAACTAACAACAACAAAAATTAAAGTGGTCCGGTTTTAAAAACCACAGTGCTTCATAACCAGTTCTGTGTTTTTGACAAAATAGTAAGCATTGCGAGTATGGCTCCAAGCCAGTCTTTTAATAATGTGTTCTAGTATTTCTAGCATTTTCTAATAATATGATTTATTCTGTTTTATTATAGAATTATAATTGCAAATTGCCTCTATTTAAAATAGGTTGCATTTCAAAATTTTATTTGATGTCATTTGTTTGAATTTTCACATAGCCTTTGCCACAGGAATGTGTCAGCTTCTGAAGCCATAAAAATATTTTCTATTAAAACAAATGTGATAATACTAGTTTAAGCTTAATTATTTGTATAGGTAGTACAGTACAAGATCAGGAGATGGAGAAAAAGCAGTGTGTGTGTGTGTGTGTGTGTGTGTGTGTGTACATATAAAAGTTTATGAACCTGTTGGGGAAGAAACACCTTTTGGAAGTTTGGCCTGTGTACCATTTGTCCTGACATTTACCCAGCTCTGTTTCTGTATCACATTTACCCAGCTCCGTTTCTGTATCCCTTCTTCATTAGTAGTGCACCTCTCCACAGACTACAGTACTCTCAACATACTATAAACCTTTTTAGTGAAAACCTACCAAGCTTGGGGTTTGCCACAATCTCCTGAAGATTTCTGCATTCCAAATTAGGTATTTATTTCTTCCATCTTCAGTCCAGTTACACCTTTAGTTTTCTCCGAAGAACTGAGAGCTCAGCCAGGTTTGAAAATTGCTGCTCTTTAAAATCATACCAGTGTGTCACCCAGTACTGCTTTGGAAGAATATACTTACATCTAAGAAAAGATCATGTTTAACCAGGTGACTTTCTATTTTATTGAATTAGTTAGAAACATTGTTCAAGAAAGGTAAAGAGAACAACTGTTGGCATTGGATTGGCCTGGGCACAGCCCAGCTCTTCAGCTTGGAAATTTATAACTTGGAACAGTTTATTCTGAGTGTAATTTTTTTTGTATAAAAGGCAATATATGAGATAATGCATATAATACAGAATGATGAAAATGATAGAGATAAAAAAATACTGAAAGTGTTGCTGTTTTTTTGTAATAGGAGTGCTATAGATGGTGATAGGTTAGAGACCTGAAAAAAGTTGAAACATTGTAGGAGAAGGTTTTGCTATTGTAGCTAGCCTGATGGTAGCCCACCAGGACAGCAAGGATGTCCTTGTCACACATAGTTCTTGGCTGTTCTTGGCTTTCCTTGCTTTTGCGCTTGTCCTGTGCTCTGTTACTACTCTGGAAACTGATTTAAACTTAAAATGCTAGTTATTTCATTCAGTAATCTTTTTTAGAACACTTACGAACAGTGTTTATCTCTACTCTCTACCTGATGTACCATACATAAATTCATATTTATGTACTTTAAGCATTTTTATGGACATTATTTTGTTTTAGAATTGTACAGGTAAGAAAAGTAATGTCTTAAAATGTTTCATGTCAATTTTGTAGTTGACGTAACTGATCGTAGAGAATTTTGTACTTTTCATTTGTTGACTTTGCATTTGTTGAGTTGGATGGGAGCAGTGCTGGCTCCTTTGAATGTCCATCTGCTGATTCCTTTCAGTGTCAGTTTTAAATAAAGGATATTTAAATGGAAATAAGTTATTGTGCCATAAGTATCTTACTGTCATAAATATCTTAGTTGTTGTGGGGAAAAAACTGCTAAGATGAAGGTATTTTTTAAGATAAGGCAATAGCAATTAATGTGTATACATTAAATAAGAAAGTAAGGCCAGTGGGTGTAGCAGAGCTTTCATTCCATTGCACAAATGAAAATTCTTTCTTGATTAGTGCTTATATTTTCTGTTTGTAAAACTTGTCACCGTTTATAAAAATCCATGATTAAATTTGTCATTATTTGGATTTACTAAAAAAGCCATTTAGTTTCTGATTATACAGAAAGTAATTTGTTAGGGTATTTCGTAAAGATGAAGAGTCCAAATAAAGAGGAATAAAAATAATTTTCTGACATATTGTAGAGAACCAAAAATTATTTAATAAATGCCTGAGTTTATGACTGATGATAGACATGAATCATGTTACTTGAAAATGCTTTACCAAAATAATTTATCTTATAAATGAGTTACAGTTTAATTTTCTTTCTTTCTTTTTTTTAAGGTTTCAGCAGAGCAGCTTTACCATTTGGGCTGGTGAGACGAGAATTATCCTGTGAAGGTTATTCTATAGATCTGCGATGCCCGGGCAGTGATGTCATCATGATTGAGAGCGCTAACTATGGTCGGACGGATGACAAGATTTGTGATGCTGACCCATTTCAGATGGAGAATACAGACTGCTACCTCCCCGATGCCTTCAAAATTATGACTCAAAGGTAAATATTCATGTGTTAATGTCCCATTCGAGCTGTTGTAGCTAAATTAGAAAAATTACAATTATTCCAAAGCGAATGGATATAGGCCACATCTGAGCCTATTTATTAAACTGAGTTGGGTTTTTACCTACTAATGTTGATTTCTACACTTTAGATTTTCATCAACATTCAAATATGTAAATCATTCTAATATAGCTCGATGTATCAGAATATGTAATACATTTTTCTTTGTGTTATATAAACATAAAATAAAAAACAAGAATAATATTTGAAATGTAATCTTAGTTTTTAAGGCTTCAAAAATCTGAAATACTTTTTGTAACATCAAGAATGTTTAAGTGACTGGGTCTTTGGCAGTAGTTGCTCCGTACCTTTTTTTTTTTTTTCTAAATTAATAAACTTTGTTTTTTAGAGCAGTTTTAGGTTCTTAGTAAAATCAAGTAGAAAGTACAGAGATTTCTCATAGGATCCATATCCACACACACACAGCGTCTCTCACTGCAGATACTTTGCCCCACAGCAGTACATTTGTTAACAGTTCATGAACCTACATTGACACATAATTATCACCCAAAGTCCATAGTTTACAGTAGGATTGGCTTTTGGCATTGTACATTTTATGAGTTTTGACAAATGTATTCACCATTGTAGTATCATACAGAATACCGTCATGTGCCACTTAATGACTTTTTGGTCAGTGATGAACCGCGTGTACCATGGTGGTTCCATGGATGCTAATGGATCTGAACTGTTGCCTAGTGACCTCTTAGCCATCATAAAGTCATAATGTGATGTATTATCTTTTCTATTTTAAATGTGTTTAGATGTACAAACACTTAACATTGTATTATAATTGCCTATGGAATTCAGGACAGTAATATACTATTCAGGTTGTAGCCTAGAAGGAATAGACTATACCTTATAGTCTAAGTGTGTAGTAGGCTATACTGTCTAAGTTTGTTTAAATACACTCATTGCTGTTCATGTAATGATAAAAGAAGCTCTAACAATGCATATCTCAGAAAGTATCCCTTTGTTAATGATGCATAACTGGTTTCACTGTCCTTGGCCTGTTCATCCCTCTTATCCTCCTAACTCCTGGTAGCCACAGATATTTTCCAGATTGGCTTATTTCACTTAGTAATATGCGTTTACATTTCCTCCATATCTTTTGTTGGCTTGATAGTTCATTTCTGTTTAGAATGGAATAATAATCATTGTCTGGATAGACACAGTTGATCCATGCACCTACAGAAAGACATATAGGTAGTTTTTAGGTTTTGTCAATTATGGATAGAGCTACTGTAAACATCAGTGTGCAATTTCTTCTGTGAATGTAAGTTTTCAGTTTATTTGGACAAATATAGTACAATTGCTGGATTGTAGGTTATGAGTATGTTTAGCTCAAAGTGGCTATACCACTTTCCATTTCTACCAGCAATGAATAGAAGTTCTTTTTTCTCTATACTCTTGCCAGCATTTGGTGTTGCCAATATTTGAAATCCATTCTATTAAGTGGGTATTGCTGTCTCATTGATGTTGTAATTTGTAATTCCCTAATGACATAAAATGTTCAACATTTTTTATATACTTATTGTATTCTTATTATCATCTGTGTATCTTTTTTTTTTATTTTTATGTTTTTTTTGAGACAGAGTCTCGCTCTGTTGCCCAGGCTGGAGTGCAGCGGTGTGGTCTCTGCTCACTGCAATCTCTGCCTCCCGGGTTCAAGCAATTCTCATGCCTCAACCTCCTGAGTAGCTGGGATTACAGGTGCACGCCACCAAGCCTGGCTAATTTTTCGTATTTTTAGTAGAGACAGGGTTTCACCATGTTGGCCAGGCTGGTCTCAAACTCCTGACCTTGGGAAATCCACCTGCCTCACCCTCTCAAAGTTCTGGGATTACAGGCGTAAGTCACCATGCCTGGCCTTGTATATATTTTTGTATCTATTTATTCTTAACCCATTTTTAAAATTGAGGGTTTTTTTTTTTTTTAGTGTTTAGTTTTAAGAGTTCTTTTTATATTTTTAGATAGCAGTCCTTCGTCATATATCTCTTAGTCAAATATTTTCTCCAGTTTTTGGCTTGTTTTCTCATTCCTTCCAGTTAAGAGGTATCGTTTATATAGTTAGTTAAGACTTAAAACATACAAACAAGCAAACAGAATTAAATAGCAAGTTCAACTTAAGAAAGCATACAGCTAAGTATGGAATTCCTTGTACCCTTCAATGAATTATAGATAAAGTATCCTTTTAACAGATTAAACACTTTCTGGCTTTTCTTCCTAGCAGATTTAGCTTTACTCAGTAAGTTAGAGAAGTCATAGAGAAGGCTATCAATATGACAGATGTGTTAAGCCAAGGTGGAAAGTATGTTTTTGAATATTAAGTGGGAATTTCTGCCATCTTCAAATAGTATACAGATAGTTAAGGTAAACGTATTCTGATTTGGTTGTATTCTTTCTAGTTCAAACCAATGCTTGTTGTTGTTTTTTTTTTGTTTTTTGTTTTTTGTTTTTTTACCCTTGTATGTTACCCAAGATGTTTTTAAAAATAAGGAAGAGACCAGTTGTCTTTTCTTTAAAATTTAGATTTAAGGAAAATTTTCCCCACATTCAAATTCAAGACAGTATAAAATTTGACATCATTGTTTGAATGGTTCGAGGCATTGTAGTTTATATTAAGTGTTAAAGATGGTTACAAATTGATGTTTAGCCACTTTGAAAATAGTACAATTGCCAGATGCAGTGGTTCATGCCTGTAATCCCAGCACTTTGGTAGGCCGAGGTAGGTGGATCACCTGAGTTCAGGAGTTCAAGACCAGCCTGGCCAACATGGTGAAACCCTATCTGTACTAAAAATATAAAGATTAGCTGGGTGTGGTGGCAGGTATCTGTAATCCCAGCTACTTGGGAGGCTGCGGCAGAAGAATCTCTTCTGCCCGGGAGGCAGAGGTTGCAGTGAGCCAGGATCATGCCACTGAACTCCAACCTGGGCAATGGAGTGAGATTCTGCCTCAAAGAAAAAACAAAGAGAAAATAGTACCATTGAGTAAGGTAGAGATGAATATAAAGTATACATATGTCCTAATATGATAGACTGCCTCAATTCCTGAGTTGAAATGTAAACTCTGATAATTTCTACTTTATTGAATTTGAACAGTTTTCTTTCTCCACTGAGCCCCAGTTTATTAATTATAGAAAGTAGATAATACATCATTGGTTAATTTTGTGTTTTAAAAATGATGTATTTGAGAATATGTTATAAACTTTAAAGCTATATAGATGATACCTCTTAACTGGACTCTTGCCTTCCCACATGTAAATATAATACAGAAAACTGCTGAGAATGGATATCATTTTTCTGTATTAGATACAAAACACCTAACTCTTGGCATCTTTTTTTGTTTGTTTTAATTGTGGTACTCCGAGCATCTTAATTAGAATTTTCCTGTATGTAAGGTAGTATCAATAATTATAGCTTATATAGAAGAACTTGTCCTTTTTATAAAAAAAATAAAAAAATCCCAAAACCCTAATAGTTTAGCAGATTTTCCGCTTTATATTCCTCAAAAAATGTGATATTCAGTCATGTAGTTAAGGGAGACATGTTTATTTCTTTAATGTAGAAAGTTTGTCTTTGAAAATCTCACATTAAAACATTAGAATTTTTGCATTAAATTTGAAAGCCCCCCTTTTTTACATGTAATGATAGAGATGGGCATAGAAATTTCAGTACCATTAAAATCTGTTTTCATTGTATTTTGCTCCTCTCCTTTTGTTTTTCACTCCCTTTCTTCCACTGTTACCTCTTCAGCAGTTGAGAATCAAGTAAATAAATACACTTGTTATTTAGGCTGTGGACATGGTAAAAGTATTGTATTCACTCTCCATTTTCTATTTCCTGTTCATTTAAAAGTGTGAAACTAAAGGCTCTAGTAGTAACTGATTATAGTATACCGTCTTAAGTATTCCGAGTGGCTCATCCTAAAAAGTAAGAAATGAAATGCTTTCTTAAAATGATACTTGTTTTAATATTTTATGGAACAGTCACCATTTAGTACTCATTAAAGGTAATTGTTGGGGGGGGCAACTTAAAAATATATAAAAGTTATAACACTTTGAATTCATTAACAAACCAAAAAACAAATCCTACTATTACTTTGAAGTATTTGATTAACAAATACATTAGAATTTTGCTAACAGTATTGTCTCTTTCCAGGCCTTGGGTACAAACTAGTAGGTGTCTTAAAATGATATGCTAGATTATACCTGAAGATCCTCTTCCCAAATTATAACTGTTTTTTTACTCTAAAAACCTGCTCACTGTTATCAAGGTGGTTTTGCTGCTTCGGATGATGCTTTATAACATGACCAAGTTTTCAGCACTTTGGCCTAGAGATCTGAAAGTAATTATGTAAATATTTACTGGTTTATTTTTCAGTATTAAATGTGAGTTTCACATGCATAGTTAGGTCTTGTACAAAGCAATTTGTAGACATGTGAGTGTACCTTTGTATAAATACAAAGAAGTACGAAACGTAATACGTACCATGTGAAGAAGATGGAGAAAATATGTGCTTCAATTAGTCCCTATTGTAGTAAAGTGTATTTTGTATAAAATAGGCCCCCTACCTCCATTTTTTTTATCGGGGGGATGGATTGAAATTGCCCAAGGAAAGTAAGGTTATAGCCTAGGTTTATGGAACTATCCTGGCTCCTTCAAAGCTTTTAACCAAAAAAATTTTTCTTAAGCACAGTTAAAGGTAGCACCTGACTAGAACCTCATAGCATACTTACATTATGTTTCTTTTTTTTTTTTTTTTTTTTTGAGACAGGGTCTCATTCCTTCACCCAGGCTGGAGTGCAGTGGCAAGATCTCTGCTCACTGGAGCCTCCGCCTCCTGGGTTCAAGCAGTTCCCCATCCTCAGCCTCCCAAGTAGCTAGGATTATAGGTGTGCACCACCATGCCCGGCTAAGTTTTGTATTTTCAGTAGAGATGGCGTTTCACCATATTGTCCAGGCTGGTCTTGAACTCTTGGCCTCAAGTGATCTGCCCACCTCAGCCTCCCAAAGTGTTGGTATTACAGCGTGAGCCACCACACCCGGCCTATGTTTCTTATTAAGTAAAATTCAATCTATTTTTAGTTGTTATACTATCCATTTAAATTCCTTGAAGTTTATTTTAGAACTGGGTGGCATATAAATAAATAGTGCAGCAAGCCATTGTTTATACAGGTTTGGCACTTAAAGAGTAGTCAACAAAGAATGTAAAGGAGAAACAAGTGTCAACATAAAGTTGAATAGTTGCAGGTGAATAAATGATATCACCCACAGAGATTATGTAATTTGAGCACGCAAAACCTGCTAGACAACACCTGCATTTGAGGAGCAGAGGTAAAATTGCCATCAAAAAAATAAACACACATGGGAGAATTAATGTCTTAGAAGCCAGTAGCAAATTACAAAAGAGATACATTAATTTTCTTGATGATGTTGAAGATTTTTATTCTATTTTGACAACTCAAATAAAAGAACATGTTAAGATTCTCAAGACAGGAGAGTTTCAAGATAGAAATCAAGAAATAGCAATTAGCCTTGCCTTGCATAGACCAGCAGGAATTAGGTAGTACTCTGGTCACATGGGACCAGATGGTGAATAAATATAAGACCTGAATTTACAAAGTAGGGATAAACTTCTAGGATTTTTATTCTATGAGAAAGGGAAAAACAATCTAGCTTTAGAACTTTAGGTGTAGTTTAATTAACTTAAGCTGTATAAGCAACAAAACTGATTTCAAAGCTCAGTGTTTTCTGAAAGGTTGGGATAATGGAAGTAAGCTCTAAATGTAGGCACCAGAATAATCTATTCCCTTTCTATACCCCATTCAATAACTTTTCTGTTCTTGAATTTCCCTTTTCTAAATTTACCAGTATCCTAACCTATTATCTCTAAGTATAATAATTATACTTTATTTTACTTTCTAAACTCGAGAGCATATGGAGCGGTGACAACTTCTTGTGTGCCAGAGGGTTTGAAGGAATGTGTTGTTGCACATGTATGTGTGTTACTTTGTTCTGTGGTTCTTTACATTACAGTGGATGCAGAGTGAGACTGGAAAATTTAGTGCATACTTCCACATTCAGTTAGAAGTAAGACTACATGGAAAGGACCATGTATGCCTTAGTCTGGAATAAACAGAATGATCTTATCCTCTACCATGACACCTCCCATTCTTGCCACCAGGAAAGGCATATAAATAGGGACTTTCTTTAGGGAATGGGAGAGTTTATAGGCTGTGGCTTCTATTTTTTTTTTTTTTTGTGGCTTCTATTTTAAGGGATTTATTGAATACCAGATTGTTAGAGCTACAGAGGAGCTTGAGGCTCATCATATTCTAATTCCCTTTAATTACACTTGGGGAATTGACTATCATTATAGTTGGTACACTTTGTTCACATAGCTACATGTATATTCTCCTCACTTTTAAAAAAATCTCCTTGAGAAGGAGTGGCAATTTGATATTCTTTTTACCTTGCAAGTCTTTAGAAAAAGGTTGGATTATTTTCCGCAGGGGCTGAAACCTCAAATCGCCTGTACCTAGAACCTCATTCGTTTAATACCTTACTGGCATGAAAATGTATTCATAAATAACTTTGAAGTTCAATTTTGCTATCTACACTTTTAACATATCTGTTATTTTCAAATATACTAATAGATACTAATTTTATATAAAATATTTAAACAAAGGAGATACTTAATGCACACACACACACACACTCCCCTTTACTATGGGAAGTGGTGAATATTGGAAGCCTTTCAGAATTTAATCAAGAAAATTCATTAAAATGCAGTCACAGTTCTGCCAGTTTACTCTGGGATACTTCATGATTATAGATTTCAGCTTGTGTATACCCTCCTTGACATAAAATTCTCTCAACTTTTTACATTGATCATTCATTCTTCATAAAGAAGATTTATGTCCAAGTCACAGCTATATGAAAGATACTTTTATTTAATTAATATTTGTTTTCTGACTTCTTCTATAGGTAACAATAAACTGTAAACTCATCTTTCTAAAATCTTCATATTTCTTCCTCATTAATGGCATTTTCCAAGCGAAAAATTAGTGCAGTATGTCTTTTATGGTGTTTCATAATATTTTGGGGTTGGTATATTTTATTCCTGAATTATTATGAATGCTTACTAGTCAGGGTTACTCTTGCTTAGCATATGCATTCTCATAGGATTTAAACCTGCTGTGTCTCAGAAACTGCATTCTTACCCTTATGTTATTTATCCCAAGTGTTTTTATCTACTTGACATGTCAGGTTTATCCACCACTTGTCCATTAGGGTGAAATACATACGGGGGCAATGAAGTAACTCAGCTGCTCCTAACCCATCATGTCTATGCAGTCTACTTAGGTTATTTTCTGTTGGTTGATGGATTTCTACTAATTCTCTCACTCTTGGCCTAGTTGTTTCAAGACAACTAACTGGTACTACAAGCACATCTCTGTGGCCAATCTACTAATATAGATTCTTGAACTTTAGTACAGTAATAAATAACCATTAAAGCTCTTACTGGTATACCTAATTGGATACATACTTTGGATGTCACTTACTGATGGACATTTAAAGCAAAGCACTCATAGGAAGGGGAGACTATTGCTAGTAATAAACATGAACCATATTAAACATTCACATTTAGTGTGCAAGAAAGACTAATAAATTATGAAATGTTTTAGAAGATAAATTATCTAAATATCTTTTATGACCCTGCTTATCAAATGTAGAAAAGAGAGAAATAATGTCACATCAAAAATTCTGCCCTATAGGATCCTTGGTTTCTCCCTTTTTTTTTTTTTTTTTTTTTGACTGGGTCTTACAGCTGGAGTGCAGGCTCTGCTCAATGCAACCCCAGCTTCCCAGGCTCAAGTGATCCTCCCACCTTCGTCTCCCACGTAGCTGTTACTACAGGTGCACGCCACCACACCCAGCTAATTTTTGAAAAATTTTTGTACAGACAGGGTTTCCGCCATGTTGCCCTGGCTCGTCTCAAACTCCTGGACCCAAGAGATCCACCTGCCTCAGCCTTCCAAATGCTAGGATTACAGGTGTGAGCCACCAGGCCTGGCTCTGTATCTCCTTTTAAAATGAAAATTAGTAAACATTTCTACTAGATGTTGAAAACTGCAGATACAGATGTGAATTGGCTCATTTTCACTGGTACTTCCCATAATTTAGGGTATTTTTACCCTTTATATTATGTCCATTGATTGGTTGAGGAAACCAGAGTAATTTTTCCATAAGGAGGTTACATTATTGGTCTTAAGTATTCCCTAAGGATTATTCAGTGAAATTCAGAAGCTTGAAAGATACTTTGAAAGTTTGAATTTTATTTTATTTTTTAACAGACATAGACACAGACTAAGGGAAATTAGTTTTTGAAAGCAAAGCCATATCTCATTTCAACTTTGGTAATTTTGCTTTAGTTTTTTATTTTTAGAAGTTATCTTTAGTTTTGAAATCAAAGCGGAGAGATGAAGAAATAAGATCAAAATCAGTAGAAGTGAACACAAACATATTTGACCTCTACATTTCAATATGATCATAATGATCTTTTTATAGTGCTTTTCATATCCTTAGGGATTATTATGTATTCCGCCTTTGTCATTTGAAAGGTGAGTATTATGGATGGGATGACAATGGTATTTCTGTGGTGTCTATATCATCATATACCTTGTAGTTTTTTCCACTCACCTACAACATTTCTTCCTGTACACTAAAACATTGGTTTCTATTTGCAAAGTGTGACATTTAAACAAGTTAATTGACAGAACTGTGTTTGATACCTCTAAAATGTACTAAACAATCAAGTGTTAAATTTACTTGCTGTCTAAGGAACATTATTGTGGGTAATTAGGTTCGTGGTGGCATTTTACTAATACACATTTATCTAAATGAATGACCATGAGATCTGCTTTCATAAGACTATTTTCAGATACCTATTCAAGGACTTCATTGTTCCTAAGTATGATTTCAGTATGGATCTGCTTGTTGATGTCATACTGATAGTATAAAAATTTTGCCTACAAGCATCATTTTTAAAAAGTTATGCTTTGAACAGATAAGAATAGATGTTCAGTTACAGTTGTAAAGAATGGAAATGAAATTTTATTTTAAAGTTTCACATCAAGGCAAAGTCACTGTTTTTGCTTGGAATTTGGCATTTTCTTTTTTTCTTTTTTCTTTTTTTTGACACCAAAATTCATAGACAAATGCTACTGAAATGTAATTAATGCATGTTTTCTACCAGTTAAAAAAAGAACAAGTTGTAAAGTATAATGTCACTTAAGAATTTGGAATTGTTTTTAGTATGCTGTAAAATTTCCCATTGGCATTTTTATTAGGAAAATAATAAAGTTTATTAAAGCTTTGGAATAATGTCACTGAAATATGCTGTTTATTAATACTTTTAATTTAATAATAAATAATAGCAAACATAATTTGGGGTAAAATTGAGACTTTTCCATTCTAATTATTCTTGTACATTTTAAGGAGATTTCTAAGTAAATAAAATGCCTATCTCTATTTAATAGAGAAAACATCTTCCTCATTGGTTTACCCGAAATCCATATTTTGTTTTCGTACTAGATTAGGAACACAACAGCAGTGATGGGTCAGTATACTGTATTGACTAATTTTATTGAATGAAGAGAAAGAGAAAAAAAAACATATGTACATACAGGTCTGTTTTTTTCTTTTTGTGGGGAACAGGGTCTCACTATATTGCTCAGGGAGATCTTGAACTCCTGAGCTCAAGCTATCCTCTTGCTTCTACCTCCTTAAGGGCTGGAATTACAAGCATGAGCAATCACTCCTGGCGAGAAAATTTGATATTAAATTATTTAAAGATCTTAAACTGTCATTTATTATGGCCATATTAGTTTTCCATATATTCTACACTGAAATTGCACACCAAAACTATGATAGTAACAGCAGCAGCAACAACAACACAAAACACCAGTATCTACTTTGTACATTGTCTGAGGAGAATAATTGTGAGTAATTAGGTTTCTGATGGCATTTTACTAATACATATTTTTGTGCCTTGCATATATTAAAGACCCATTCTTTTTTCTCTGCTATATATTTTCTTTATATTATAACAATGTAGTTAGATTTTTTTAGTGCTGTTTGTTACTCCACTGTTAGTTTTAGAGGTAATACATCTCTTTTGGATGTTACAAGGAAAAATCTCATGAAAAAAATAGAAGTAAATGATTTTGTAGTCTTTAACACATTTAAATTTTGTGTAAATAAATCAAATATATTTTGAAACTAACACGTCACAGTTCTCTCAAAATTTGTTAACATGTCATATATGAAGACCAAGAAAGACATGGTTTTATAACTCATCTATCTATATTACTCGTGGCTTTAAGAAAGTATCTGAAATGAGAGTTGCTCTGTTTAAGTTGGCTTGAGACGATTCCAGTGGTCTTTCTGTTTTTTTTTTCAGATTGCAAATCTATTATTGTTAATGAATTCACCTGTAATTTGTGGAAATCTTACTCTGTCTCTAAAGATAGATTCATGGTAAACCCATGAAGGTAATGATTCTTAACACATCACAGCCCTTCACTTGCACAGGTTTCTTCTAAGGCATTTGAACATGTTCACGGGATCAAATATATATAGTAAAAATTTGCAGAAATACAATATTTAAACACAATCTTTAAAGGCTTTGATTTCATTCTCTGACTTTTCTGTTAGACTTCCCCTCAATTATGGTGGCTTAGGAATAGCCAAGCGCATTTAGAGATCCAGGTAGGTGGAAGTTCAGTTGGTGTTAAATTCAGTCTAGGTTTAGTGGAGTTATTTTTACATGGTTTGTAGACACTTGTGTACAGTTTTGTTACTGCTAACTGTTCTGGTGAAGAAATGGCCTCTAGAAATACTTCTGTAACTCATTATACTTCCTTCCTGATCGTGACATAAATGTACAAAGCCAGATATCATATTGCAATTTAAATATGTCTTATGACACCTGAGATATGTGGGTAGTGGAAGAGAAATAATGTCTATAGTGTACGGAGCCAGAAGCTAAGTCTAGGGAAAAATCGTTTCATTCATTGCATATATATAACATTAAGGGGCATTTGGTTTTCATAGATACCTAATCCAAAGAGAAGTTTTCTCCAGATATTCTTGGTGGAGTATGTAGAGTACACAGAACACATGACAAGGGTGGTACTTAAAATTACAAATGTACCATACTTTCCCCCTCCTGATGAGTATAACATCAAATAGAATTTGTCAGAATGCCAGTGTTTGTAAGGCACAGGCTGGAGCAGTGTAGCAAGCACGAGCTCTTGTGGCAGTGTGGGTGCATGTTTTATGCATCACAACTATCGGTAGTAAAAAACAAATTTGGATCAACTGTTCATGGGAAAAGCAACATTATAGAAAGTAAATATGAAATTTTTACATGAAGAGATAGTCATAGACTATGTCGCTAAAAAAAACTGAAGTATTAGAAAGGAATGTCAGGCAGTTAATTAAAATGTTATTTTAGCTTTCTGGATTTTGTTGGTTGCGGTTCTTGTTGGCTTTTACAGATTTATTTCTTGTGATTCTTTTTTTCTAAATAGCCATTCACTTTGTTATCTAATTTTCTATATGTATTTTTTCTATTTTGTTTTTTATAGAAGGACTCTTAAATTTTACAAGCTATAGACCCTACAAAACTTGAATTCACGCCTACCTTTTTTATTTATCAGGTGATAGTTTCAAGAAATTGGTATAGCATTCCTCTGGACATTCATTGGTTGATGTGTACATTTTAGGACATTTCATTGTATCTTTAGATATCTTCTTTGTATTTCAGAGATTTAGGATTTGGGAGAAGAGAGACTGAAAGATTAAAAATTAAATTCATTTTTTAAGGGGCATTAATTAAGTTTATAAGCTAAAACATTATTTAGTAAAAGACTTGAGCTAGAATAACCCATTTTCACAGTTTATATTAAATACTTGGCTTAAACCCCTCCTATTATAATATGGACAAAACTAAATGGAGGAATAAATGTATTTTAAATAAATTTCCCTAATATATTTTGCTTTTATACTCTCCTCCCCCTACTTCTCCTCCTTATTTTTGGAAGTTTCCCTCACCCTCAACTCCCATTACAGACTTTATGTGGAGAAAACTATTATTTCAGTTACTTTTTTTTAGTAATGGTGTTTCTGCTAGATCTATAATAAAAAAAATCTTTTAGTAAATGAAAGCTTTTTTTTTTTTTTTAAGTATTACTCTTGGAACTTACAAAAAATGACACAGGAGGAGAACGTATGCTGATTTTTTAATGATATTTTATAATTTGGTAAATTTTTTCATACATTTGATTATCTTACGACATCCTAAAATGTTCTTATCATTAATAGAATTCTATATATATAACTTGAAAGAATGTAAGTAACTTTTGAAATCCAATTGTGAAATGTGTGAATGAGACTATACCTTTGAAAATGTACAAAAACAGGTATGTTAGATAGAGAGATATGGTCATAACAAATATATTATCTAATAAGTTAATTCAAGGCACTTATATATATCTTGCCATTTATTTCATCCCTTGATGAGTAGACCTTTATTAAGCTGTGATGATTACTGAATATAAAATGTAACCAAGATTATTTTTTATTCAAATATAATTTAAATATTCATCAAAGAGAAGTTATGCTTGAGACTGACAGAGACTATTAACATCAAAAAATATAATTAACTGCATTGGGTATCATGAAGCAGAGTTAGCCAAATAGCCGAGAGGTCTAATTGCTCTAGAGTTTGAGAAGCAATGGTTTTATTTTATGCTGTAGCTGTGGAATTAATAGTAATGCGGTTTCCTATGTGGGCCAATTAACAGCTGCCTGTTAAGGTTCATTGCTCTATAGGAAACCCATTGAATATCGCTTAGTAAACAGGATTGACATGTCAGTGTGTACAAGAAGATAAAATAGAATAAAAACCATGAAAATGAGAAGTAGTATTAAAAGAACTGTCTTTGAAAACAGCTCATAAAACTCTTTAACATTAGTGTTATAGTGGGTGTTGTGAAGTGCCTCCCACATTTGCCTTTCAGGATCAGGCACTCTTTCTTCCAGCTGTCAAGAGAGTTGCCTGCTGCTGGGCTCACAGCTGAGTCCCTCCACAGGAACTGTCACGGGCTGAAGGGATCTTAAACTCTTCTCCCCAGAGGCAGCCCCCAGTGAATCCCAGTGAATGCCAGAGTACAAAGGATTGGCCTCCTCATCTTTTGCTTCATTTCAGGGACATCTCTGAAGGTCTCTCCCAACTCCAGAGCTCCCTCCCTGAGGAATTTGCTGGGCTTTTGTTTCGACTGCACTGGAGCTCACCTTCTCACTCTCCCCAACCCTGCATCTGTCATGGCTTCACTGATAGTCCTAAGAGCACTCCCAGTAAGCGTCTTAGAGATCCTGCCTCAAATCATACTTCCCTTGTTATCCAACCAAAGAAAAGTACTAACATTAAATGTAAAAATATTGGCTATATGCATTATTGGAATCTAGTAATTAAGTATAAAAACTAAAGGTTTTAAAGGAAAAAAAACAACCAAAAAAAGCCCAATTCAGGTCTAAGAATGGCTTTTTTCACTCAAAAAGTTTATCTTTGTCTTATCATCCTTTTTCTTTAATAAAAGTAATATTTTGACCTTTGTGACTCTATTAAGCTTTTTAACTGAATCCAAAAGAAAGTGCTTCTGATTGAACCCAAAAGATTTTGCCTTGCCTTGGCTGTAGAGGTTTAGAAGTGGGCAGACGTTCTAATGGCAGTTTGACATTAATGAGGTTGCTGAAATGGAAAAGTTTAAGGGTCAAAGATAAGAGCAGCGGCAAGTTCTTCTAGTGTTTCTTTTTTTTTTTAAATAATGTCATATCAAATATGCTTAAGAAGTTGACCATGATTCCTTATATAGAATATGTAATGTTATATATGAGTGTACTACTTTAAGTAGTATACTTTTTGCAAATAAAAAAAATTCTAAGACTGTAACTATAAAACATGTCCCCTCAGTCCATTAATATGTTTAGTTGTAACTTCTGCAAAACATGTAAAAAATCTTAAAATTGCTTAATAGATTTTATTGCGTACAATATGATAATGCATATAGTGCGTCTTTAAACTGCAGTGATAAAGCTGTTTTCCTAGTCATTCATTATTTAATGTGCTTACTCTGTTTATATCTGTGGCATAAGAGTGCATGTTAGCTTTCAGAAGAGCACAACATTTGCTGCTTCACAGCACACGGCCCTCCACTCCCAAGCCTACACATGGTGTTAGTGATAGTTAAAGCACTCAAGTCTTAACATTTTATAGATTTTGATGAACTGAGCCTTTCAGACAAGTTACTGATATGAAGTTAATTCAGGCTAGGAGTATAATATGGGAATAGAGGCTTTTTGCTTTCACTGTCACTTTTAAAAACTTCTACAAACTGTTTATGTAAACTATAAATCAGATACATTTTAATTTGGTTTGTATCATATGGTTATGGAACCATGCGTGGCTTCTGAAAATGATATCTTGTCTTTCATTGATTGATTTGCTGCCGAATCATTACTGGGTTCTGAGACATACAAGCAAATGTGCCAAACACTCTAACAGTATTTAGTAACAACTGATAAGAATATATTAATATATTTGTTAGAGTACAGGCTGATGTTTATGGAGTTAATACATTTTAAAATAACGTAGAGTGTTACCCAGTGCATATGATTCAGAGATTCTTAAAACAGTGACTAACCCCTCAAAGGCTCTGTAGTCTGGTGAAGAAGAGGAAATAATGTACAGAAATAACTGTGATACCAAATCTCCCTTGTAGTGTAACAAACTTTCAAAACCTGATGGAGAAGGGAAAGTGGTAAGTTACGGCCTGAGAGGGGAAAAATACTGTATGCTCAGGGGATACTGAGAAGGTCTGTTCAGGGAGCTATTCAGCTTCTGTCCCCCTTCTTTCACACTCTGTAACATGCGGCATCTTCGCCGGCTTTCTTCTTCCTTTTGGGCGTTGTGAGTGAATTCCCTTCTTTCACTTAAGCTAAGGAGGAAAGGATCTTTCAAAGATTGTGTTTATATAGATCTCAAAAATTATGAAAATAGTCCTACAAAATACCATATTTAAAAAATTATTTTTAACTCTGTAATGTCAGCATGGAAAATAGCACTAGGATTTGAGTCCTTAATATTAACTCCGAAACAGTAAGGAGTTCAATCTTTTTATAGCAGAGAATAGTAATGTACAGTTTCATGTTCCCTTGTTAATTTTTATCTGTATAGATATTATTCAAATATGGCATATTTATGGTATTACTGTTTCCAAAATTACAGGTATTTCTACACTTGAGGATATAACGGCACATAATATCTTCTACCACTTTTTCTAAAACCAGCATCACAGATGAATAAAAAGTTATCTGGCTGGGCTCAGTGGCTCATGCCCATAGTCCCAGAACTTTGGGAGGTGGAGGCAGGAGGAATGCTTGAGGCCAGGGGTTTGAGACCAGCTGGACCAAAATAGTGAGACCCCTTCTCTATAATAAATAAAATATAAAATTATATTTCCCCTCCCTCCCTTTCTTCCTTTCCTACTTCTTCCTACCTGTGATCAGTTGATCTGTCCATGTATCTGTCTGTCTTTTTAAAGATAATTTCTTTTTGTGACTGCGATGCAGCAAAAGGACACTTCCCTTGATTTGTGCTTTTTAGAAAGAACTCATTGGGAAATAGGCTGTAGACTGAATGCTTATGAGTTGGTGTTCAGTTATCAAGAATGCCATCAGCAATGCCTTGTTGCTTTCTTATCAGCTACTTCCTGCTGTCAGCTTGGCACTTATTTCAATAGAAAAGGATTTGCATCAAATGTAATGCCTTATTATATACGGCTAACATGGGGTTTTTAATTGTGCAAACACATGAGACTCCTGCAGTGGTAGTCAATTTGATAAAAGGATTAGATTATGAATATTTTGTCATGATTAAAGATTAGTTGAGATTTATCAGAAGTAAGCCAGTGAAATTTGTCACATATTTATCAGTCAGGTGAGACTCCGTTAATCTGAGAGTATATGAACCACAAGTAGCCATCTCTTTATAAAAAAATCTGCTGAATTTGATTATTTATGTTCAGGTGACAAGTGCTAAGGATTGTTTTTGGCCTTCGCTGCTTGCTCTGCTGCTCAGAGTATCCCAAGAGTCTATGTCTCTAACTTTTGGTCATTATTATTATTATTATTATTATTATTATTATTATTTTAATTTCATCTTATAGAATAGTTTGGTAAACACATACACAAAATTTCTGTAGTTTTTATTAAAGAAATGACAACTAGTATATATCTCAAGACGTTTTGAGTTGTTCCTTTGATTAAAAAACCTTCAGTAAAATACAGAAGATTGAGATTTCCAACTTAGAAGGTATTTAAATTGAGTACTTCTTGCCGTAAACAAGACTAGGCATTGAGATAGATTGAAAAGAAGCCTGACACAGCAGAAAGGTGAAACTACAGTCCTAGACACAACTAAAATCACTGTATGATGCCTGATACAATAGTACCCACCATTCTTGGAGTGTTTGGGAAATAATATAAACAAGGTCGTAAGTTTACTGTGTAATTCTAGACATGGAAAATAATTAGTGAGTTTAGTGGCAACTAAAATGCAAAATATAGAAGAGATGCCATAAAGCAGAATGTGATTCATTTCCAAATTAATTATACAGAGCTGCTGCTCTAGGAAAAGACTACTTCAGGTTTGGGTAGTCAGGGAATATAATCCTGTTTGTCCAGCATCGTTTGTATTGGCTTTCTGTGTACCACCTGTGTGGCTGATGAATCCTGCTTATGTGTTTGCCTCCCTCAAGTACATAACAGGGAGATCCTGTTATTAGGATTGCGTTGAGGGCACCACTGGGAGTTGGAAAAGAGCAGTTCCTCAGACTAGAGGCATAGTATCCTAAGCTCTGATAATTTTCTACCTCAGGGACTTAACGGTCCTTCAAATGGATCTTCTTATTAAGGAAGAGATAGTTCAAGAAGTGTGCATAGTCATTTATGTGAGAACTCAGTTCAGAGGATTTGTTAGTGTGCTGGCTGTTTAAAATTACATAGATACCAAGATTCTCAAAGTCTGCGTAGAAAATATTGCCTTTGTTAGGATGATTTTTGTAGGGACAAGTACTAAGCCATGCTTATGGAGTAGATAATATAGTAGACAGATGCTTAGGAGAGAGATCTTTCAGTTACAGTGATTCCTCTAGCCTGTGGTGTTAGTAAGTTAATCAGATTCTCTGGGCCTTAGTATATCGAACCTGTATTAATGAAGAATTATATTAGATCAGTGATTTTTAAACTGGATTTCTTGGAGAAAACCCTCAGATTGAGGGGTGAGTGAGGTATATGGGAGGAGAGAGCAAAGGGATTTTTCAGTGGTTTGGAGCCGAATTTCACTACTTAATTCCAGACCTGTCTCAACTTCTATTTCAAATCCATTCAATTAAGCAGGATTTTTTTGTTCATTTTTTAAGTAAAATTTTTCATGGCAAAGAGATTGTATTGCCAGAATCTGATACTGATTTGGTACTACTGTATTTGATGATGATATATAACTTATGCTCATATTTGTTATTAAGCACATACTTGCTAATAACATTTTTAAATTAAGGGAGAAGGATCCTCTATTAGAACAGAATACTTGTATGAAAATTCCAGAGGGGAGTTGGGATGTAATTTGACCATGAGGGTAGACTGTCAATAAGTAGATGGTAAGGTAAATTCCTTCTGTGTGGGAAAGAAGGACATAAGGAAACAGATCAAATTTGAAATTCGGTAGTTAACAGAAAAAGATTCATGACTTTCTAAATAATTACGTAGCACTTTGTTTTTAGAATAAGATTTTTCACTTTGTGGAACCTTTGGAGAAACATGAACTATATATTTCCCTTGCCCTCCAACATTAACTTATTAATTCAATTCATATATTCAGATATTGTTTGCTCATTCTTTTTCACTCCCTTCTACACAAGATCCTATGAGTTTGTTTATAAATTATGTCAAATATTTTACTGCCAAGATATTTTAGAAGTTGCAAGAGGAAGAGAAATTACTTTAAAATTAAAGTAATAATTAGTAGTGTTTATTCGGCTGAAAATTAAGCTTATTGAAGAAATACTGTATGTGAACATGAAAGTTGGGAAAGATCCAGAATTTGTTTTGTGTAATGAATAACAGTGCTTTCTCACCTCTTGATTAAAAAAAAAAAAAAAAAAAAGCACTTACAGAACATAGAGTCATTTTAGTAAAAAATGGGAAGTATTTCTGAGTCAGTTAAATACTTTGACAAAGATGCGTATTTTAAAGCCACAGTTCAAAAGTCTTATGATTTTATTTCTATACTTTCAGTTTGATTTGTATAGGAAGTTCTGTCAGCATATGTTGGCCATACTGTAATCAAAATGAGGTCTGTAAAAGTGGAAATTGTATTAGTTATCAATTAGAATAGAAAATCGTTTGTTTTGTATTCAGAGATTTATAATACTGACTAAATGACATCTCATCAAACATCTCAGGAGTCAGAATAAAAATCTTTATGGCATAATTTTCTTGTTTTCAAAATGATATCCAAACCAAGGGAGTAATCTTTAAGGTGGAATTTAAAATGGCAACAACACAAATCTAGTTTACTCAATTCTGCCCTCTAAAACTCCTTTTAGTTGCAGGTTCTTTTGCATTATTTCAAACTCTAATCCTCTGAGCGGGTAATTAACGGACCAGAAAAGCCATTTGTGGAAAAGAAGAGCCATAAGGGTGAAAATATTTCTTCACTGAATGATCTTTAAGAAGTAAATAATTACAAACGGAAAGGATTTGGGATGACCAATCTAAATCTGAGGATAATTAGAAGGAATAGAGTATGAAAATCGAAATGCTTGGCATGTACAACAATTCTCATATCATAACAAGACTAATTAAATATTTAGAAACCAAAATCCCCTCACAATTTGAAGAAAAATAACCCACGACAAAAGGGTCTGTAACTTTGCAGATAATTAGCAAGGGTTATAGGAAGGAAAAACATCACAGATTGGCTCCAAGGCTCTGCAAGGTCGTGTCTTATTACGCTGTGTCTTTTATATAGTCTGGTAACAAGTTTCTTGCTAATTTAATCTAACTAGGGCATCCCATAGCAATTTCCCATTTCCCTTGTTAAAAAAAAATGTGATAGTTTCTGCAAGTGCAAACTGCAGTAGGTTAACATTTTTATAAATAATTGCTCTTAATTGATACAGGTTGTAATATTTTTAGAATTATTAAAAGTGAAGGTTTTGAAAATTTAGACACAAAAGCATTATTTTTTTAAGTATTACAAAATTTTATGGTTTTTATTCCCACTTAATTTTTTTTATTTCTTTCATTAAGTAGTTAGACCTGACAACCCTGTGAATGAAACAGTCTCAGTGGCATGCTTTGTAAATAAATACTTCTTATCTTGCTAATAAAAGCAAGCACATTTATGTTGAATGTGCATTTCTGCAAACAAGAGATTTTGTACTGGATTAATAAGGCTCTGAGTGAGTCAAGCCTAATTTGCATTAAACTGACCCCAAGGTCTGGTAAAAACTGCAAGGAATTTCAAAGGTTTCCAAAACATAGAAAGTTGTTTTTAGAAAATCAGCATTGCCATTTCAAAATGCTTATTTTCGTAATTAATGTGGTATTTTTAAGGACATTTTTGGAGTTTCTAAGTTGTAAATGAACTAAATATTAAAGTATGCATGCTTTGTGTTTATAAATTGTGGAATAATATTTTACTGAAACGCAAAGACTATGGGAAGATGTTATTCTGCTTTCATCGACTGAAAAAAAGCATGACAACCTCCTAGAGTTGATTTTCCATAGGATTTTACTGTCAAGCTTTTGTTGACTTGCCACCGGTTACTTGATTTTTACTTGGGGAGTGAGGACTTTCTGTTTCTCTTATACCTTGTACTCTTTTTCAGTCAAATAGATTTATGTTTACACATTGAAAATACAGAAAAACATTTTGCATTTTTGCTTATGATTATCATTTTAGTAATAAATATAATTTTAAAATAATTTTTATAAATGCAATTTCAAGGATTTAATCACAGGTACAATTTTAAAAATCAGGATTATATTTAAAACTGTAAAAAGTAGGAAATTGAATGTAATAAAAATTATATTGTTTATTTTTCCCAAATTATGTATCTCTGAGTATACCAGTATTCACACTATGCTAGAGATTCTGAAACTAACTTTATTACAGTAATGATTTCAAAATACTTTAAATAACACAATATTCTATAATGCAAATTGTATAATATCCTAACATATCTATAGAATTAAATTCTATATGATGGTTAGAAATCTAGTCTACACAAATTATTAAATAATGAGCAAAAGCTGTGTGACAAATGGGAACATTGTTACAGAACTCCTCTTTTTTGCCACATTAATTACACACCATTTAGCTTCCTAATGTTATGTTTACCTAGCAATTAGTTAAGCTCACAAATCATCATTAATAAATATTTAAAGAAAGCAAGACCCACTTTCCCTAGCGGTATAGAATAGAATTTAGATGATAAAATGGCATTTCATTATAAAATAAAAAAACTTTTTGAAAAGGTTTGATTTAACATTCAACTCCGTTTGTCTCTTGTATCTGTGAGGGTGATTGTAGCCTTGTATCTTGAAGCATATTTCTTTGTATTCCCTTTCCATATACTTGATTATTTTGCCTGAGCAAATCTATTTGCATTGGCGCCTACCAATTTATGTTCTAAAGTTATGTGCTGTGTGTATAAAATTTTGTTCTAAATTTGGACTAAAAAAGACAGTGGCTAGAGTACTAGGTCATTTGGAATTTGCTAGTGTATACAGAGAAGTGATTGGTAGTTAAAGAGTACTTATCCCCCCTTCCTTTTAAATAGGTAATCTATTTCATAAGAGTTTATTATTGGCATTCATAATACAAAGCTATATCCAAATTGACAGAATTCTGTGAAAATCAGGTATTGCTGATTGAAGCAAAATTGTATGTCTGGTGTTTATTTTCTATTACCTATGTTTATTTATGAGCAGAAATAGCCAGATAATCATTAATCATTATTTAATGTTTTGAAAAACACCAGATTCTTACATGCTAGGCATATAATCACCTCCAATAAGAATTTATAAGTTGGCAGCTTCCTTTTTCTTTTATTCTTTTCTCTTAAACTCCCACTTTCTAGTAGTTGCTAAATTTTTTAAACTTGTGTACCTGAACAGAATATAATTTACTTTTAATGTATAATTTATTTTTACTTAGTAATTGAGACTGAAGAATGAATGTAATTCCTTGAGCCTCAATTACTAAGTAAAAATTCATATTGCAGTAATTCATCTGTAGATATTCTGTTGTTTAGCGTATACAGTTCACCTAAGGATGTGGTTTAAGCTCTTCCAGGAACTCCTGTGTATGTTTTGTTTACACTTGGCACTATGAAAAGGAGTATCATTACATGATACCTTGGTACCTTGAAAACATTGATTTACCTCCAAAAAGTTAGTACTTTTAACTGAGACAGAAAGTAGTAACTCAGGGAGGAAAAAAAAGTCTTACCATTGCTAGTATTTTGTAATTGAAGTTTAATAAATAAATAGCCACTAAAATATTTAAATTGATGAAGCAATCTTCATCAAACATGCAGACTCAATAAAAGATTGCACTAATTCTTTAATTAATAATTGTATAATTTCAAATTTAAGCAAACTTTAATTTTTTAGTTTCTGTCATGATATACTGAGCTTTTCTGTTGAATGCTGGAGGATTTGTTCAAGGCGGTAGATTTTGCATTTTTAATCTTCCTTAGAACTGTGGTGAATAATGGCCCCTGGCAGGAGATAATGAAATTTTCTTAATTTATATTTTCAAGAAGAAGCTTCAATTGAAAATGGCATCCTATGGCCTGGAGACATAGCTCTAGTGCAAGTTTCAGGGGAACTGCAATAATACTGCAGTGCCATTGGTGACGGGGAACCATGGGACAGTGAAGAAGTAATTTAAGGAAGAAAAGAAAATGCACCAAAGCTTTATTGTAGCATATCTAATGATCTGCTGAAGATTCCCAATGGTTTTTGGAGCATGACTGGAGAAACTAATGTTATCTTGCCAAAACAGAAGCCCCTGCTTAATCAGCAGAACAAGACTATTGATTAAAACACCTCTCACAATAGATTACACATGGAATCTCATCTCCATACTTTGCACTTGGTAAAGTGTAATAATGAGCATAAGATAATCAAAAGAAGAGTAAAAGCAATTTGTTGGGCATTGTACAATTCAAGATTAGAGTTGGAATGGAAACAAATTTGCATGAATAGTTCAGCCTGTTTTTAAAGCTGTACACAGGAAAAGAGTATGCACAATGCAGGGACTACTGTGGAAGAGTAAAAGATGTTCTGTTTCTTTAAGGTTTGCAAATCTGTTCATCTTACATAGGGGACATTGTTATTATTGGTATTTTTGCTGGTGATGGTAATTTATATTTCTTGATGTTCGTTATCCAGGTATTGTGCAGAGAGTTGCCTGCACTATCTCCTTTAACCTTAACAAACTTCTAAAGAAGATGTTAGGTTTTACAGATGATAAAACAAAGGTTGAAAGGTTTAATACATTGCTTATGGACTCACAATTAAGTAAGCAGCTGAGCTGGAACTTACACACCTTTTTTTTCTGATTCTAAAGCTTCTGCTTTTAAACACTAATCTTCCTAATTAGCAAATGATTTTGCTTTTGAACAGAGATAAACAGTATGCTATATTGTTTTTTGATACAATTTATTCTGAGAGTATAAGTAATGTGTGCTTTGTGCTCTCTTTCACTTAGAGTTTTAAAAGAGTAAGGAAAGGGAACATATTAATAGTTTGTTTTCATTAATATTTCATTAGTAATGAGGCAGTATGTCTCTAAAATAAAGAGATAATCTTTCTTGAAAATACTGTGGTTTATCTGTGCATGATATTTTTCAGAAATTTCCATATACTAGTATGTAAATTAGTGATAATACACTTTTATAAAATGCCTTTTCCTCCTTTACAGTAATTTTTTTGAGAACATTGATCTTAATTTCAAAAGATACTTTGGATGCCTTAAAAGTTAATATTGAGACCTGAGAACATTGATTACATTTGGAAGATAAAATATACTGTTTGTAATACTTTCACCTTCTTGCCATTTGCAAATTGGGATGGTTAAGCGATACGTTAGCTGTTTCTTAAAATCTTTTTTGAAATATATATTGTGCACAAGCCTGGGCAATATCACCAACTTTAAATACTTACCCTAATTTTTGTAATCAGCAAATATATTGGTAGGAAGTAAATTAATAAACTGTTAATACAAAATTATTTGTTACACTTCAGCTTTTATAGATGCATATTTGGCTTCATTCCAGAATTGAACCATTGAAACCCTCACCCCCACACCTGTAGGGTAGAAAGACTGTTACAGGGATGAGTTTTTAAACCATGTTTTAAAATTCAGTATTTTGGGCCAGACATGGTGGCTCACGCCTGTAATCCCAGCACTTTGGGAGGCCGAGGCGGTGGATCACCTGAGGTCAGGAGTTTGAAACCAGCTTGCCCAACATGATAAAATCTTGTCTCTACTTAAAAAAAAAAAAAAAATTATATATATATGTATGTGTATATGTATATACACACATATATATGTATATACACACATACATACACACACACACACACACATATACACACACACAAAAATTAGCCAGGCGTGGTAGCACATGCCTGTAGTCCCAGCTACTCAGGAGGCTGAGGCAGGAGAATTGCTTGAACCCGGGAGGCAGAGGTTGCAGTGAACGAAGATCGTGGCACTGTACTCCAGCCTGGGGGTGACAGAGCGAGGCTTTGTCTCAAAAAACCAAAAAACCAACAAAATTCAGTGTTTTGTCCCATTTAAACTAGTTTATGGCCTATAAAGCAAGACTTTGGATTTTCTTTGTTGTGGTTGATGGGTTTTATTAACGTTTTATGAATTTTAATGTCAGAAATAATACTTTTATTCTGGCATTTGAACGTAATAATATTAAAAGGTTTTATTAATGGGTTTATATTAGTTATATTTGGAATTCTCAGGTTGAGTGTTGTACTCTATATACTTTAGAATAGTAAGAAAGTTCTTTAAAATAGGAGTCAGAAAGTTGCAACCAGAAATTATATGTAAGTGATATTTTGTGCATTTTTAACCCAGTGATGTGAAATAATGATTAAATCTTTGTCTTTATATGCCAAATTTGAAAATTTTGGAAATGTGACTAGAAAAATACTAAAAATGACTACATGTTTAGAATTTGGGACTGAGTGTTTATGTAGTTTTATGTTTATTTTCTACTTAGTATTTAATCATGAATTATATCCCGGAAATGGTTTTTGTTCCTTGTTTTTGTTTTTGAGACAGGGTCTCATTATGTTACTGGGCTATGCTTCAGTGGTGCAATCCTCCCACCTCAGTGTCCCCCAAGTAGGTGGGACTACAGGCACATACCACCACACCTGGCTAAATTTTTTTAGCTTTTTGTAGAGATAGGGTTTTGCCATGTTACCCAAGCTGGTCTTGAACTCCTGGGCTCAAGAGATCCTTCTCCCTTTGCTTCTGCCTCCCAAAATGCTGGGATTGTAAGCGTGAGCAATAGCTCCTGACCCCGAAATTGTTTAGACATTATTTGCAAGGCCTGCTTATGCCTCTGAGTTCTCTCTAAGGCATCTCTCTGAGTTGAGCCACTTTATTAAAATTTATTTGAATAAATTAAGAAGTCAAAGGTTGAATATAGAAAAATTTGCAGTGATTACAATGGGTCATATCTTTCTGTTATTTTTAATGACATACTTCTGTAGAACATAGTATATTTTTACAGATTCTCAAAAGTTTTATTTCCAATTTTAGTGTTTCATTAGCTAGCACATTTTTAGCAAAACATTATACTTCTTATCTGTTAAAAAAACTGGTTCATATGTGATGTATACATGTACTCAGATATCTATTGTACTTATTTCGATTCTCCATGTTAGGAATTGATGAACAACTAGACAGCTTGCTCAAAATTAGAGCAACTAAAACTCTTGATTTCTACACTTAGAATTAGCAAGAAAACATTAACATTGTAAACTGTATTATGTACTTCTTGCATAAATTGTACTCATCACTTGTTTTCTATTTCACTTGTTTTACTAAGTTTTATAGAGTAAAATCATGTTTTGCCATTCATATTTATTCTTTAGTAAAGTATCTAAACCTATCTTGTTTTAACCCTGCGATTCTCACACAAGTTACACTGATCAGAATCACCTGCAAAACTTGTTCAATCTGAGATGGCCGGGTATCCACTTCCAGAGTTTCTGAACCTGCCAATTTTTGGTGGAGCTTAATAATTTGTATTTCTTTTCCTTCTTTCTTTCTTTCTTTCTTTTTCTTTTTTTTTTTTTTTTTTTTAAGATGGAATTTCACTCTTGTTGCCCAGACTGGAGTGCAATGGTACGATCTCGGCTCACTGCAACCTCCACCTTGTGGGTTCAAGCAATTCTCCTGCCTCAGCCTCCCGAGTAGCTGGGATTATAGGCATGTGCCACCATGCCTGGCCAATTTTTGTATTTTTAGTAGAGACGGGAATTCTCCATGTTGGTCAGGTTGGTCTCAAACTCCCGACCTCAGGTGATCCACCCACCTTGGCCTCCCAAAGTGCTGGGATTACAGGCGTGAGCCACCGCGCCCAGCCAATAATTTGTATTTCTAACAAGTTTTCAGTTGATGGTGGTGCTGTTAGTATGAGGACCATATTTTGAAAACTACTGCTTTCACTATCTTAACTCATCTGTTCATCTTTATAAATATAAAATGAAATAAGACCAGTTATTTGAAAGCGGTAGTGTTCAAAATATATTCTAGTATCTGTTTCTTTATGATGAACAGTAATTGTAGTTCCTTCAAATTGTAATAAAAGGTCTACTTATTAAACCCTATTTTTTCTCTTTTGCCTTGTTCTCATTCATACCGATTTTTTATGCTTAAAGTTTCAGAAAATTGTAGGTTATTAACGTAATAAACCCACATGGTATTACCAAAATATACTGATATTTTGATTGTTTAAACAATGATACCTTTATTGGTAAAGAAATTTTCTTCTGTAGAGAAGGAGAGAGAAAGTCATGCCAGGAACTATGCCTAGTACTGAGAATACAAACGACTAAACATTTTTTCTTTCTTGGCTTAATCTACCTTTTCGCTTTCATTAGTGTGAGAACTTGAAGCTGAGCCCTTGGCGGGAATTTACTTTGCTTCTGTGGATAAGTAATTGCTTTCTTTCTGGATCTTTTTAAATGATAGCAATTTACAGTTTTATAATCTTACCAACAGCATATTGTTAAGGAATTTTTAGATTATTCTTAGTATTAATAGCTCACATTGGGTATTTCCCAATGTTTTTCTTGTCTCCTCACTCTCTATTTGGAAACTTAATGCTGCTTGCATCCTTTATAAAGGAATATGAATGTCTGTGTTTTTATTTCTCTAATTTGGGCCTCTAAAAGCTTAGATTCATTTCCATGAATCAAGACCCTGGCATGCAAATCTCTAATTTTCTTGTACTTTTTGCAGTTTGGGTTTCTCTTCTTTCTGACCCTCAACTGTTTTAGCTCTAAATTTTCCATTTTTCTCAAGATTAATTTCTTTCACTTCTGATATCTCTGTGTATATAAATATACGAAATTTTTAATGAACATTTTTTATATTTTGGGAGGCCCTGAATTCCAGAATTTTTTAATAATTTTATTGCAGGAGCTTCATTAAATCAGTTTTGCTTAAGATTACAGTTGTAGAATTAATACGTTTTGCTGTCAAAGTGAATGCTCTGCGTAGTGTGATTATTTAAATCAATAAAAATTATGTGGTTGATATAAATAATCATAATTGCTTTCACATTAATTTGAACCTGTAATTGGTCAAAGGACTACTGCAAAGTTGTTCAGAAAGAGAGTAAATATGGACAGTTATTTTTTATTATGGTGTTGGTCCTCTTTCAAGCAAAATGTAATGGAAACCAGAATGCTTATATACTTCCTGCAGAACATACCATGATATTAGAAATACACAGTAAAAGATCTCTAACCCTGCACTAGTTATATTCATTCATCCAGTTACTTCTGGTGGAAAAAATCTGGGCAATTTTCAATGTATTCTT
The DNA here is from genome assembly GCF_003255815.1 of Theropithecus gelada. Lineage (NCBI taxonomy): Eukaryota > Metazoa > Chordata > Mammalia > Primates > Cercopithecidae > Theropithecus > Theropithecus gelada. The sequence continues at coordinate 109,897,038 of NC_037668.1, forward strand.
TATTTTTGAAAAATGATATATATAAATTGCCAAATTCTTTGAGTTACTTTCTCCTTCACCTTGATAACAAAACCCTTCATGTTGTTGGTCCATTTCAACTTTGAGTACAGCTCCCTCTCTCTCCCACCAGTTGCTAGTTTGTTAATATGAGAGGAGCCTTTTGTGAGAAGTGAAGGGTGATAAACTAAATGAAGAGTTTACTCATAAGAGAAACTGTTATTTGGAGGGGTTTCTGTAATCGTATTTAAATACCATTCAAAACCTAACAGAGTTTGATTGAGTAGTTATAAAATGTATACTGTGGGAGTATCTGAAAGGGATATCTAACACACAGTTGTTTATCTTTCTTCATTTCTGAGAATTGTGATGTGTGATAAAAGGAAGATCACAGTAGGTATGAATAAATACAAAGAAGGAAATGAAAGGACTTTTGTTTTTAATGGGACCAAGTTAGTGATTAGGATTTCTGTTAGATCAAGAAACTAAAAAAGCAGTGAACTGTCTTGTTGCTGCAAAAGTTTAAAAAAGAAGAAAAATGAAACATCAGAATTACATTTCTTACCTGGGAACATTAGTTATTGACCTGTTGAGAAACTGTAAACCTACCTCTTGTCTTGAATTTTAGGATGTGAAATAGGTTCTGTGATTCATGTTAAAATAATTCGTTTACACTAAGTGGTGAACTACTGGCAGATTTCTTCAGATGAGTGAACCCAATTAGGAGAAATACAGAATAATGACAGGAAAACATATGTTACAGAAGACTGTGACACTGTACCATTTACATTATTTATGTTCTTGAAAATTACAGTATATGGTATATTTCTAAAAAAACAATGCTATCCTGTATTATAAAGTAATCATGATAAAAGTTACTTATAATTTATTTAATATTTAAGTCTTGTTTGAAGTTCATTGTAGTATACTTTGAATTATAAAATTTATCTATTTAATCCTGTAGAAGTTTTCAGGCTTTGCTGCTGTTCAAAGAGAAAGTCTAGTTTTGAGTTGAAAGGGCACCAAAGTATACGACTGTTCCTACCCATCTTTAACATGGTTCACCTTCTACTGCCCTTAGTTAGTTGTGCTAGAAACTGGGATGCTTTTTCAAAATTCTTTATAGTGCTATTTTATAGTTCAGTTATTTTATGCATTGTAGAATATGTGGTATTCCAACTGTTAAATAAATGTTGTTATAATGTTCTTGTTCTGCTTGCTTTGCCTTCTTAATGTATGTGCTATCAGAAAATACAATAAAAACCCTGAAAACATTTCACTCATTAGGCTATAATCAAATCAAATTATAAAAGAAATAGTTCTTGCCTTTACAAAGGTTATAAAAAGAACTTTTGGACAAATTCATAGAATTACATATCATTTTATTTGAAATTCTAACATATTTCTAATGTTCTTGGTGAATTAATGACAATGCAAAAATAAGAAAATTCCTTATAACAATAATTAGAACATTCTAGGCATCATGTTAGTACAACATTCTTTCTAATGTTATATTTTAGGGAGTACCGGTGTTGAACCAAGGTACATAGTCATCTCATTAATTATATAGGCACATTGGTCTGTGAGTAGAAAGAGTAACAATAATGCTTAGACATTACATACGTGCCAAAGCATTTTTCTAAATCCTTTAAATGCACTTTATCATTTATGTGGACCATAGCATATGAGGTGAACACTACTAGCTTAGTTTCTGGTATTCCAGAAAGTATGTACAATAAAGAACTTCACAACCAACTGGATTTCGAGGATACAATTAAAATCCTGGCTCCTTATTTGTTTTGTGTTGTCAAAAACTTCCTGCTGAGAAATTCAGGTTTTGACTCATACATTTCTGTGTACTTATAGGACCAGTTTTTTTAAATTGTAATTTTAACTCTTAAGTATGATGTCTAATATCCTGGTAAGATATTTGTTGTTGTTGTTATTCTTGTTGTTGTTCAATTCATGTTGAATACGTCAAAAATTAAAATTAAAATTAAAATGTGTAACAGAATAATAGGAAACTTGGCCATTTTTTTTTTTTTACTTCTAGTTGAAAGTTAGTGTGACCCATACCACTGTATTACAACATAAAGAAAACAAAACTCTTATAAAGTATTTAATAATGTAGAGTAACTTAACATTACTTGAATTTTTGTTTCATGTTTCTAGTTACTTGAAGAAAATGCGAAAAACTTCTATGTTATATTTAAGTAAAAATAATCAAATAAATTATGTTACACAAGTTTGATACATTCTGTCTTTCAGGTGCAACAATCGAACACAGTGTATAGTAGTTACTGGGTCAGATGTGTTTCCTGATCCATGTCCTGGAACATACAAATACCTTGAAGTCCAGTATGAGTGTGTCCCTTACAGTAAGTATGCAGTTTATATTGTTTTACACTTTCCCCAGCATTACTCGTTGATGCTGAAAGACTACACATGTGAAAGAAGCATATGTTTATGGCCTACACAACCATTATGCATGCAGAGCACTAACAGACTTGGGCCTCCAATTAGCTTCATGAAGTGTGGAAGGAAGCCATAGTGTGATGCTGGCCAAGTGTCTGTCTGTGTTCTTAAGTGTTTGGCTTTTAAGGCTAGTGTTTTTCCAGAAAACAAACTTGAATTAGCTATTCAATACGGCTGATAGAAATCTGTACTTTTGCCCAATACCAGTTGCTGACAAATTGGTTTGGCTCACAGTTTTCTAAAGAAGGAATTGACTTCGGTTTTAATCGTGAGCTACTTGAATGGCTACCTGCTGTTGTAGTAACTTTAGTGCCGAGTAAAAGCTACCATTGCAGTAACTGAGGCAAGTGCTTTACTTTTTGTTCTGTTGTCTTTAAGGGAGCATTTCTTTACGGGATTCAGTGATGAAATCTTAATGCTTAATAAAATAGTTAGATATAACATAACCTTGCACATGTTTCTATTTTTAATTTTTTAGCATCATTGTTAAGATCCTACAGACAGATATTTAAAATTCAATTGAAAAGTTTGTAGGTAGGCTTCGGCCAGTAGTCAAATTTTGTGTAGTTTTCCTTCTAATCTCAGAATTCGTACTTCAAAATTGTATTCTGTACTTTAAATTTTAAAAATCTTAGCATTTTAGGCAACTTAAAGTTTGAATATTACCTGATTTTCATAAGCTAGTTTGATAGTATTGTCTTCTTTGCTTTTTAAATTATAGAAAAGATAGAGATGTCATTTAGTCGTTAGTTCATAGGCATTTGAATTATGTTTATCAGCAATTTTGCTGATTTGAGACAGTTTTTGTACACTTTCCTCCTTTAATAAAAAAGGATTTGCCAAATAATGAAATTGCTCTTTACAGAACCTCAAAAGCTAGGTCATTAATTCTGACAGATGCATATGTTCAAGCTATCAATATTTCTAAAACCAAAGGGCCAAATTCTGATAGATCTGCTATGTCCGGTATGGTAGTAACACATTCTGACACATGCTGTGAAGGCACTCTCCATCTTTTCTCTGACACAGTTTTGACAAATTGGCTTTTTATGTTATCAGTTAAAGGCCAAACACAGATTATCTTTTCATCCCTGCTCTGTGTTCCTGTGTTACTGTGAAATGGATGCTTTTTATGTTTTCAGTATTTTCTATACCATTTGTAGGATTGGAAGCCTACTGAGTACACTGATCTTTATATCATTTCTCCCGTGTAGTGTTGGTGGCTTACGTAATCATTCTCCTGTGCCACTAGAGGAACATTGTATTCTTTTGACCTAACCAAAATTTTGTTCCATAAAGTCACTTTCACTTGAATTTAGCATGATTTCTGTCCTCAAATTAGAGAAGAAATACAGCATCCATTCCCAAACAGTGGAATCAGTCAGAGCTGCCAAGAATTGTCTTTCTGGAGCCAGTTCCTGTAACCTAGTCTATAGACCAAGAACAGTGTTAAGCAAATATTATTTTCAGATTCATAAGTTATTTCTTGTGCTGTTTAAGAAAGGAAAATGTGGATATCTTCTGGAACATCTAACTTGCAAAATTTTACTTTTTCAGTTCTCCAGAAGTATTGTACATTGTGCACTAAACTTGCAAATAGCTATACTCAGAGAAGTATTTGTTTCTTTTAGATTCTGTCTTTTAATTTTAAAAAATCAGTAATTAATTTGCTGTTACCTTTCTAGATGTTTGCACGAGGCAAAAATAAGTCTATGGTTTTTTAATTTTAATCCTTGCTAAAGAATAAAAGTAATTATAATTCCTATATACTCTACAGTAGTGACACTCTATAAATTGCACGGTTTCAACTAATATTAAAATATAATGCAAAGAGTCTTAAGTTATTCTAATCATATGTAGGACAGTGTCTTACCTCTCTTTCTCATTTTCTTCAACTTTTGTTTCTTTGTGCCTCTGTCCATTGTATTCATTCCTTATACTTTCTTTTTTTTTTTTTTTTTTGAGACGGAGTCTTGCTCTGTAGCCCAGGCTGGAGGGCAGTGGCCGGATCTCAGCTCACTGCAAGCTCCGCCTCCTGGGTTTACGCCATTCTCCTGCCTCAGCCTCCCAAGTAGCTGGGACTACAGGCGCCTGCCACCTCGCCGGGCTAGTTTTTTTGTATTTTTTAGTTGAGACGGGGTTTCACCGTGTTAGCCAGGATGGTCTCGATCTCCTGACCTCGTGATCCACCCGTCTTGGCCTCCCAAAGTGCTGGGATTACAGGCTTGAGCCACCGCGCCCGGCCCTTATACTTTCTTTTATTGTGAGCCTTTAACTTTCACTTTCTCCTTGATTTAGTAGTGTTTTTATATTTTATAATATTTGCATACCTCTTTTACACGTTACTTAGTTGATAAAATTGTCACCATCAGATAACATTTATTATGTATTTTTTACCACTTGGCTTTATACCAGTTTCTATTCACAGTAAATCCTCCAGGATCTTATATATTCCAATTAAGTCCTATTATAAAACAATTTCAGAAAGTTTTCATGACTTCTGAAATTTTTAAAAGAAATTTGCTCAACAGAGAACATTAGAAATGCTGTTACTTTAGTATGTTTATAAACGGCACATGCATTATATGTGATGCTTGTACTTGTCCAGTTAATATCCATGTCAAAAGTGTATGTATACGGGGTATCCATTATTGCCAGACTATTAGGAATTGCGTATATTTATATTTGAAAGAAGTCATAAAGATCTTGGAGGATAAAGGAGAGTAATCAGATCAGAATTTTGCATCCTACAGGCAGGATTTGGTTTTCATTTTTGTACCTCTTATTTCAAAGTATCATTGTAAAAATACTGTAATATTAACCACAAGTTTTATTTAATATGAAAAATAGCCATTCTTATTGATTAAATTATTATTAATGAATAAACATGTAAGATTATTCAGTGAAATCGTGTGTCACTTCACATACAGAGTATGTTGGCTGTGTAGTTAGTGTGGGTTAATTTCTTGTCTTGCATATCCATGTAGTCCTCCACTCATGTTGGTGGTTCATATACTTGTATGTTTGGTCTGTAGAAAAGTAAGTGTATTGTTAATTCATGCAGTCTCTTAAGACAAGTTGTGGTATATTTTTGGCATGTGATAGAGAATGCTGATTATATTAATTTTATTGTATTTTTGTACTCTTCTACTGATAGAATTTTGGCTGCTTTGACAGATGTCTGGCATTTTCATAAAAATAATAATGTTTTTTGTTGTAAAGAGCCATATATTCCTTGTATGATTCATTAATTATCAAAGATTTATAATATTTTTAATCTTTACTTTTGAGTGTTACTTACTTTTCAACAGAATTATAACACATATACAATATATAATTTATATTTCTTTTCCTTTAATATGTGATATCAAATCTCATGTAAATAAAGGCTTTGATATTCTGTTCACTAACTACATTGTAATTTTAGTTTATCAAATAGTAAAATTTAGCCATTTTCTTTTTTTTTTTTTTTTTTTGAGACGGAGTCTTGCTCTGTCGCCCAGGCTGGAGTGCAGTGGCCGGATCTCAGCTCACTGCAAGCTCTGCCTCCTGGATTCATGCCATTCTCCTGCCTCAGCCTCCCAAGTAGCTGGGACTACAGGCGCCCGCCACCTCGCCCGGCTAGTTTTTTGTACTTTTTAGTAGAGACGGGGTTTCACCGTGTTAGCCAGGATGGTCTCGATCTCCTGACCTCGTGATCCACCCGTCTCGGCCTCCCAAAGTGCTGGGATTACAGGCTTGAGCCACCGCACCTGGCCTAATTTAGCCATTTTCAATGAATGGAAAACAAAATATACTTTCTACATCTTTTATTGAACTTGTTTTAAGTTCTTTTTAAAATAAACATTTTAAAATGTATTATTTCCATCCTTTACATTTAATTTATTTCAGTAAAATTATCCTTTCCTTAGGGGAAAAAAGCGTACAGCTGTATATAAATGTAGTTTGAGTAGTCACAATGCTAATGATTTCTCTTATCCTCATTTTCTCACCACGCCCTTCCATTATTGATTCTAAGCAGGTATAATATTGCTCTTCGCTGAGGAGTAATTTTAGGACTAGTGGTTTATACAAAAGTGTTGTTTTCAAGACAGTAATGTTGAATTTCTTGTTTTTCAGATGTAGTCAGAATTACACATTACAGAGCAAGTATGTTTCCTGAAAGTGGTTACATAGACCAAGTTGACTGGGGAAAGTTGTAGCTTAATGTGGAAAGTTGTTGTATGCCATTCTTATGGCAAAAATGTCCGTGTGATGTTTTTTTACTGTAGGTGTTTCAGAAGGTCAACATTTAGTCTTAATGAATTATTGTAATTTTTTATAATGAATCAAACTAAGATCTTAATAAAATGTACACTACTCTGAGTACATTTTGGAAATGCAATATTAGCACATCCTAATGCATTTTAACAACAGAAAAGGGAGAAACAGACACCATGATGTCTCAACATTTTATGAATTTCAGGCAACATACTTCAGACCTATATACAATGTAAAGTATTTTATGGTTTGTAAGTATTAGAATACTGTTTACCAACAAGGATCTTACATAGCCCCCTTCCTAACTGCATAATCCATTTCATGAAACTGTAGTTTTGTTTTGTTTTTTTCTCATATAACTCTACTAATCAGGTTTGTTTTATGAAAGCATTTACTTTTTATAAGGTCTGTGGAGTCAAGGTATTTGTTTTGAATGCTCGGTATGGTTGTTGTTGCATGCTAGCTTGCTTTCTGTGTAAATTTATGATGGCAGAATTGTCATAATAATCTAACCATAATTCTTTCTTCCTTTTTCTCCTTGCCTACTGTGCTTGCTTTTCCCTTGTATGTATTTTGCTTGCTTTTTTTATAGACTTAGTATTACAAGTTTGAGATATATAATATAGAAAATTTAATCAGAATTTTATAATAAAATATATGTGTAAACCTAAGTAAATATACTAGTTCTTAGTGGGGAAGAAAGGTATTACCTTACCCTACTCTTCAAAATCTCTACTGGTGATGGGGGGATATTTATATATTCCTAAAGAGGAGGCTTTTTTAATGGTTAAAATTTATCTAGGAATAGAAAATAATAGAAAAACAATTGAAACATACTGGGATGCATAATTATATATTTCTTCTTAGTAAATATCTATGAAAAACATGTAACCACATCAGAATTAAATTTGATCTAAACTCCAAAATTAAGTTGTGATTTTTATAAATGTATTTTTCTATTGTTATGCTTATCTAAAGTTAGTTTAATAATTGAGTTCACATAAAATAAATGGGGATGATGTAACTATGCATGCATTTATGTCTATAGCATACATATAGAAAGTAAAACTTGGTAAGAATGCTGAGTGACTTTGGAAAGGCAAGAGTATGTATACCATGCATTAGTGAAGAGTTTCATTATTTATTCAGGTACACTAAGTGAAACAACATGCCAACATATTTGTATTGCCTCCTTAATCTCCTAAAATGATTGATCTGTGTTCTTTTATGTAACTTTAGAATCTTTCTCCTGCTAGGTTTTCCTGTTGTGTGTTTCTCTTTATCCAAAGTAGTACAGCTCTTATTCTTCCTGTATTTAGCATCTGTTACGAATTCAGTCTTAGACTAATAGTCAATTTATTTTAATCTTTTTTCTTTTTTCCTTGCACCTTTTTTATTTTTCTTCCGATGCTTAAAATAGAAGTGGAGCAAAAAGGTAAATAATGTATACAGTCTGAACCCCAGCTCCCTGTTATGTGCCTTATGGATGTTAACCTCCTCCCTCCCCTCTCCCCACAACACTCCTGTATTAAAATAATCAGCAGGATCTCATAAATGCCACCTCATAAGGAAGTCAACTGTTTACAATGAAATTGTATGACTGCTAAATCTGGTGATGGGGTAAAAATTTTGAAGTCGGCGAGGGGGAGCTGCCCTTCCTCTGTTTCTTTTTTACCCTTTATCTCTTTTTCTGACACCCTTGGATATTTTCTTATAATTAAAGTGTCATCTTGCCTGGCTTCCAGAACCCTCTCCATAGCATGCCATGGTTACAGGGTCTCCTGATTGTTTCATCACTGCTTTTCTTGTATTTACTTTTCTGTGCTCCTAATTGCATTTTCCGAATATTTATGTTCCTCAAATTGAAGCACCTTTGTTTTCAGTCTAACTTATGTAAAAGTTCTAAATAAGTCTTCACATTGGATTTTCTGTTTTATTTGCCTTATTTCATAGTTTTGCTTTTGGGGGCTCATAGGTGAAGTAGGAGGTTGAAGGGTATAATGTTTGGAATAAAATAAAATATATACTGTTGTGCACAAGCTCAGACTTTTAAAACATAGGTTAACAGATTATAAAATGAAAACATAGCAAAAAATTAAATTGTCAGACCACTTACGAATGATCTTAAACTTAGGCTTTTGCTAGTGAAAATAAACATAAACTCCAGTTACTTTGTACCCTGATGTACTTATTATGCTAACTTTAGAAAATAAGGGTAGTATTTGTATTAAGTATAAATTTTGGTAAAATTGAATGCTAATAATATGAATTTTTCCCTTTTGATTTGTGACCACTGAAACGTGTTTACCTGTGTAATTTTTTAACTTGGTTTAATTTTTGTCTTTTCTCTGTAACTGTTAGTTTTTGTGTGTCCTGGGACCTTGAAAGCAATTGTGGACTCACCATGTATATATGAAGCTGAACAAAAGGCAGGTGCTTGGTGCAAGGACCCTCTTCAGGCTGCAGATAAAATTTATTTCATGCCCTGGACTCCCTATCGTACCGATACTTTAATAGAATATGCTTCTTTAGAAGATTTCCAAAATAGTCGCCAAACAACAACGTATAAACTTCCAAATCGAGTAGATGGTACTGGATTTGTGGTATATGATGGTGCTGTCTTCTTTAACAAAGAACGAACGAGGAATATTGTGAAATTTGACTTGAGGACTAGAATTAAAAGTGGCGAGGCCATAATTAACTATGCCAACTACCATGATACCTCCCCATACAGGTGGGGAGGAAAGACTGATATCGACCTAGCAGTTGATGAAAATGGCTTGTGGGTCATTTATGCCACTGAACAGAACAATGGAATGATAGTTATTAGCCAGCTGAATCCATACACTCTTCGATTCGAAGCAACGTGGGAGACTGTATACGACAAACGTGCCGCATCAAATGCTTTTATGATATGTGGAGTCCTCTATGTGGTTAGGTCAGTTTATCAAGACAATGAAAGTGAAACAGGCAAGAACGCAATTGATTACATTTATAATACCCGATTAAACCGAGGAGAATATGTAGATGTTCCCTTCCCCAACCAGTATCAGTATATTGCTGCAGTGGATTACAATCCAAGAGATAACCAACTTTACGTGTGGAACAATAACTTCATTTTACGGTATTCTTTGGAGTTTGGTCCACCTGATCCTGCCCAAGGTAAGAATGTTTACTTGCTAATGCTTATGTCATTTTGTGAATAGCATTTTTTTTTTAAAAAAAAAAAAAGACTTCTTAATTTCTTTTTCCTATTTTCTTCACCTTTTCATAGTTAAAGCACAAAGGACATTGTTGTGGTACATTTTAGCCTTATTATGGTTCGTTTTCTTTTTCTCAATTTCTTCATTTTAATGTTGGCTTCAAGAAATTGTGGCATTATTGATCAGTTTAGTTTTCATTGCTAAAAATATTATACCAACCAGAAATCTGTTAGCAATCTTTTTTTGTTTGGTTGTTTTCCCCTACTTGACTGCTGAATTGATTACAATCTATGTGCAGACCTTTTAACTTCTTGGCGCCAGTGGTTAAAGGAAACGTGTGTTAGGAAGTCACAGGAGAATGGCTGGGCTTAATGTACAATGCCAGGTATATGCGTTCTGAAGTTTTGGTGTCTGTTCTCTGAGTAGAAGAGGGAGCCATCCAATATTTTTCTAGATTATCGTGTAAAATTACATGTTTTTATTTTCTGATAAATTAGTGACAGTTTTAAGTCAATATTTCTGTGACTTTAACAATCACATGAACTAAGCTTTAAATGATCCCAAGTGATGACTTACGATGACAGATATGCTAGATTGTGTGATTTGTATTCTCTTTACGCAGGATCATTACTTTAGAAAGTAATGCTCAATTTTTGGAATTATACTTTGGTTTATTAAGTGAGTTCAATTTTGTGGGAAATAATTTTTGATGAGAAATGAATATTTTATTAAAACAAGATTATCTCATACTCATGATGAAAGAATAACTTGTTAATGTATTATTATAGAACTTGCACTGTTTATAAGTCTTTTATTTGAACAGTGTGTGTTTAAGATCTGAATTGATATCCTAATTTACTGAGTTAATCTTGAAATTATTGCATTATTTCAAAATTTTAGGAACTAGAAAGTTCTTTGGAGTGATTAAATTAATGTCTTCAATAGGGTGGGGCAGACACTAATATCTTTTTTCTTCTGCTAAAGCAATGCAAGTACACACAATTAAATATGTTCATAACAAACACCCCTACATATTTTAAGATATGCTGTTAATCAGTTTTAAATATTGTCATACGGTCAGGACCTCAAAAGCAGAAGTCACAGCTTTTTGTCATGGAATTTCTAATTTAAGTCATTGTAGGATACCAAAATATGTGAATTTTGTTCATATAATAACAATAATGATCCATTGACTTAGTGTACAGTCCCTTTTTCCCTAAATCAGGTTATGTTTGTATTTTTTGGCTTATAGTTATAGCAGTAATGTTCATTGTTAAATTTATAACACTGAAATCTTCTTTTAGGGCATTGATAGTTTTATTTGATAGTATCTTGGAATCATTTATTTAAAAATGTATACATATGTTTGCTCATGAGGCAGCAGTTTGGTTTGTTTCGTCTATTTCAATTGTTTTTCCAAAAGCTGCTACTACAGTACTGCTTTTTTATCCTATAGGTTTGTCAAAAGGCAAACTTATATTGGCATTGGCTAAAATTATATTGATCCTCATGTTAACCTTTTTGTAGCCTGTATTAGTCTCATAGTTGTTAGATTTGTCTTGGGTAGCAGTAAATTTTTTGTCATCCTCAGAAAAAAAAGAAAGAAAAAATATTTTACAAATTGCAAATTCATAATCAGGCAACAACTCGAAGAACTGTGAATAAAGTTGAGTATAATTCAGTTCAACAAATAAAAACATTACACATCTACTTGCCACAAAGTACTTCAGTGAATACAAAGACGGTTAGTAATATCATCCTCCACGTGTCGTAGATTCTAGTAAATAATTTGATCCATTTCAGATGAAAAGTCTTTGATAGTTTAGATACTTTTGGAAAGAGCAGTTAACAGGCTTAAAAATTAGAAGCTTTGGCAGATGTAGCAACTGTATGTTCCTACAACTATGTTTTGTCATCCAAAATAGCTATTCTTAAATAGTCCCAGAACATGAAAATTCATATTGACCCCTTATTCAGCCCTTAGTGATGAAAGCATTATCTGACCTAAATTTCTCTCACTGCTGTTTGACCCATATTCATTCTCTCTCTCTCTCTCTCTCTTTCTCTCCCCTTGTAATTTATATTATGCTTTTAGAGACTCCCGTCTCTTTCACCCAAGATGTGTGCTACCTATATGCATGTAGGTGGGGTCTTGCAGAACTGTTCTGGCCCACAGATTTAGGTCAAACCAATAAGCCACTGTCCGCTTTTCAGAAACAAGATCCAAGAAACCGATAGAACAGAGCAATCAGAGAAATGAGGTCTTTTGCCTGTCATAAAGCAGTGATTGACTTATTTTGCTGAAATTCATAGTTCATCTGTACTGGATTTGCTATCACGTATATGGCCAAGGCATAAATTGTGCTGTAAAATTATCCATTCGTTTTTTTTCATTATCCATACCATTTTTCATTGTGGACTGTTTAATAATATATTAGCTTCAATACTTTTTCCCATTTATAAATCCAAGCCTTTTCATTCCTAAAAGCACACACATACAATTTTTGTGCTCTGATTTTTTTTTTTTTTTTTGGTGAATTTTGAGCTTGATGTGATCCCTGCGTAATTCATTTGCTCCACTTCCCTAAACGAGGTCTGGTTTTCCTCTTTCACCTTCTCCCTCTCTGGAATGGCCTTAGAAAAAACCCTTTCCAGTCCTGTTTTAACTCTTTTTCATTTCTTAATCTGGATTGCTTTATATTTACTTAATCTATCTACACATTTGAGATCCCAAATATTATAAAGAAAATGATGTGTTTTTACTTGGCTTTTGGCAGTTCCTCAACGTTTGTGTTAGACTAATTAATGAGGTGATATACTTCTGTAATACCAGGATAAATTTTTTATCAGGAGAGCCAGTTTTGTTTATACATAGCATAGAATACATACTTCCGGAAATACCTTTTCACTGATAAAGAATGCTGTGTAAAAGATGATCAGTGTTTTTAGACAGTGAACAGGGACAAGTTAAATAGGTGCTCATTTTTGCTTTACCAAGCTGCAGACTCACTCTAGAGTTCATATCATGAACAGTGGGTGAGGGTGACTTCTTGGACCTCAGTGAGGAGAACATTATACTTGGCATAAATGGCTATTGTCTTCAAACCCTTTCATGTAGGAAAACCCTGGTAATAAATAGAAGTTCTTAGTACATAACCAGAGTAAATTGAACCATTCTGTATGTGTTAGTTAAAATCTTCATGGGTACTTACTAAGCATGTTTCTTAACATCATTTCTTAAGTATTTTGTTTCTACTCACGTGATAAATGGTAGGTAGAATCCTAAGTCAGCTAATCTGAGTACATGATATGACATCAGGATAAATAGAGCTGTATAAAAAGGGTTTGGATTAGAGTTATAATTCTATTGTGAGTTGTGTTTTCTATTATTATTTATAGGATATTCTTGAGTTTTGAACCTTTTGCTGTGTTTCATTATGGACCTTCTCATTGTTTGTTATTCTAGTCTTATATTTTCTTTCCAAATTGTTATTCTTTTAGAGATTTACACACAACACCATGTCAGTTAAATATTCCCAGATAACTGCAAGGTTACTTGTTGGATGCCATATTTTTTCTGGAGTCTGTGAAAATCTTTAGGAAAGTAAGATCATAGCATTTAAGAGTATGGGACAGTGACCTTAAACAAATTACTTAACTTCATCGTTCAGTTTCCTTATCTGTAAAAGGAAGATAATTATAATGCCTACTTCATGGAGTTGTGGTAAGGATATAATAAAATGATCTGATTATCCATGAATGGTGATTGGCATAGCACCTGGCACATAAATGCTAAGTCAACATATGCTTTTATCATTACCAGATGCCCTATTGGGGCCATTTCCACCTGTGGAAATAAATAATAATTTTTAGAAATATATCTGCATTTCTTGCCTTCACATGAGAAAAAAAAACGTTGCTTTTCTTCTAGTAATGCTAAACTTAAACCTTCCAAAATACCAGAAATTCTGTGTGTCCCTCTAAAAGATTTAGTTTTGTCACTTAAGCTTTACGATCATGTTTCTTTTCATGATATCCCAGTATTTTACTCATTTATCTTTGAAGAATAAGTTGATTCCCTTTAATCTATTTTGGTGATCAAAAGGTAAAAAGGTGGCTGGGCACAGTCGCTCACGCCTGTAATCCCAGCACTTTGGGAGGCCGAGGCAGGCGGATCATGAGGTCAGGAGATCGAGACCATCCTGGCCAATATGGTGAAACCACGTCTCTATGAAAAATACAAAAATTAGCTGGGTGTGGTGATGAGTACTTGTAATCCCAGCTACTTGGGAGGCTGAGGCAGAAGAATGGCGTGAACCCACGAGGCGGAGGTTGCAATGAGCCGAGATCACACCACTGCACTCCAGCCTGGAGCAAGACTCTGTCTCAAAAAAAACCAAACAAACAAAAGGGTGAAAAGGTATAAAAATAAATGATCAAAAAAACAATGGAAACATGGCTGTAGAATGTTGCATGAAATTTTGCACTTTTAATTGAGGTCTTTTTATTGTCTGTCTTGACTCGGTTATTATGAATCTCGACTAATGTTTAACAAATCACTAATTGTAGTATTAATACATATTTCAGTGATTAAATGTGTACTAATTAGTACAGTGTTCAGGGATATATCAGAGAGTGTAGCACGCAAGCATTTTGCTCTGCCCCCTTCTTTTTTTTGTTCTGATTCCTGACTCCCCTTTAAGACTTGATTCAGCAGCAGTCATTTGACACTTCTGCAAAAGATTGTGATGCTTTTGACAAATGTTAATTGAGAAAGCACTGAAAGCCTGGCTGCATTGTAATCAAAAGAAAATTACAGAGGTTTAACAAGATGTCAAGCAAGTGCTTTACAGAAAAGATAGGCAGATTTGAATAGGTTTCTGCAGCAGCTGGCTAGACATGATGTTTGACTAATGTACATAGTCATCTCTCATATGGTCAATAAATTATGCCCTGGAAATAAAACACATGCTTTAGAAGTTTCTCTTGAGATAGAGGGGGGGAAAGGAATAAAACATGTATAGTGTACTTATTGATAACAAGAAGTATGTAACTACTAAAGAACTAGAAACATGTCACACTACTTTTTCGTCATATACTCTCAGTAGTATCAGAATTATGTAAAGAAAGATTGATGGACCAGAGCTTAAAATAGTAAACATATCAGTGATAATATGAATATGTTTTCTAATAAATTCTAATATCATAGCTTATTATCATGTATAGATAAAGTATAAAAATAAGTTGATATTTTTTAAGATGATTTGAAAACATAGCTATTTTTCATTTGCTCTACAACAATTTAAATTTAAGGCATCATATATGTAAGGTTTTAAGTGCCAATAATCTGTAAATGTTGATACAACTTTTGTGTGATTTCCTTCAGCAATTTTTAAGTGGTAGTATTAAATTTTTACTGACAGATTTTTGTTGTTTAAATTAATTCTGTGGTGATTAATGGAGGAAAGGAAACACTGAGCTCCATTATTTCTTAAACTTAGTGGATTTAGCAGTTTGGTAGTAACATTGGAAGGCAAAAATAACCTTTAAAAATAGTGAAAACATTTTTGCTTTTAAATGTGTAATGATAGTTCTTTTATATTCTCTGTTAAGGGTCACTAAGATATGAAGGGTTGTTTTGAATTAGGCATGATTTGATCTGATGCTTTATCGTGGTAAGAGATTCCACCTCTGACTGCAACTAGCTGCTTCTTCATACCTACCTTTTCCAAGGAAACGATGCCGAAGCCTGAGATGTTTCCTTATTAAACAGCGCAAGCATGCCAAGCTTATCTTCTGTTTGGATCTAATCAGGCATGCTGATCATGCTCAGGCAAGAACGGCTGCTGGGTGGAAAGATGTCACAGTATTTATTTTCTTGCAATATGTAAAGTGGGTGACTTTAAATTTTTTTATCGTCCTAATTATATATAATCATCACAGTTTTATTAATGCTTTGATTTTGATTGCTTATAGAATGTGAGTTTATACAATAGAAGTTTTCTAAATTAAACTGTCCCACATTTCCTGTTAAACCGTATGTGATGAAATTTTACTTAAACTGTATTATCACATATTTCATTGAGAAATAAATCTAAGAGTCATATAGCAAATGCTATAGTAAAGCCTAAACTACCTACCTTCTCTTAGCCATCAGTATGAATAAATTGGAACATATGAAAAGATGTATTCTTACTCACGAGTGATATTGTCAGTAATTCTCATTTCCTTGGTTTGGAGACAGACGGATGGGTAGGGTTTTGTGTGTGTGCGCATGCACACATTCCACGTGTGCGTGGCTGTATGTGAGCGCAAGTGTGTGTTTGAGATTAATATACTCATCTTTTTTCCATAGTGCCTACCACAGCTGTGACAATAACTTCTTCAGCTGAGCTGTTCAAAACCACAATATCAACCACAAGCACTACTTCACAGAAAGGCCCCATGAGCACAACTGTAGCTGGATCACAGGAAGGAAGCAAAGGGACAAAACCACCTCCAGCAGTTTCTACAACCAAAATTCCACCTGTAACAAATATTTTTCCCCTGCCAGAGAGATTCTGTGAAGCCTTAGACTCCAAGGGGATAAAGTGGCCTCAGACACAAAGGGGGATGATGGTTGAACGACCATGCCCTAAGGGAACAAGAGGTATTTTCTATAAAATACCATGCATACATTTTTCAGTTTAGTAACTAGGTTCTGTATTACAATGAAGTGATTTTATTTGAAGAAAGTGATGTTTACAGTAGCTAACTTTATTTTTGTGCTTTGGTAATATAACATCTATGGACAAAGTTTTTTAAAATGTAGAAGTCATTTAAGATCAGGCACTATAAATTACCTCTCCCTTTCAGAGACCTAGGTCAAGCCTGAGATTTTTGCCCCAAGACTCTAGTGAGTCTTCCTTACAGCTGCCTTTCTCATTATAAGCATCACTTTGGATGAATCCCAAGAAAATCAAGGGCTTTTTGTTTGTTTGCTGTAAATATATGATATTTCTATGCTGACTTCATATTTACCATTTATAATCTGCATTATACCCTACTTTTTGTCAGTTATTGTCAAATACTTGCATTAGAGTTTATTCAAAATTTAACACGCAGAGCAGGATCATCATAGCTGATTTCCCGAATGCATGCAGAAAAATGGTTTCAATTTCACTGTTGTTTTCTACATCTGTTGTAGGAACTGCCTCGTATCTCTGCATGGTTTCCACTGGAACATGGAACCCTAAGGGCCCCGATCTTAGCAACTGTACCTCACACTGGGTGAATCAGCTGGCTCAGAAGGTTGGTTGGAACCTTTTAATATGACACATTTGTGATTTAGGGCATTAACTTCTAACATAAATAATTTAGCTTTGTGTGTTAAAACCAGGTTTATTGCTCTTTGTTCAGTATAAAAGTTAAAAAAAAAATTATGCATAGTTTTGTCTGTAAACTGTTGACTGAAAGTTATATATGTTTGGGGGTATCCTGTTCTCTTTGTTAAGGTTTTTAGTGAGTACATGCTTGTTAATTTCATTCATATTTAGTTCTGTTTCTTTTGATGTTCATAAGACAAACTGCATTGGCCTATTAAATCAAATAGGGATCATTAAGTTGGCAACTGAATCCACAGAATGCAAGCAGATGTTTATATCACACATGATTATGGTAGAATGAGTAAACTACTTTAAAAGGCATTAGTAACTTTAATATTACAGTGTAATGCAATGCCATTTTATTTTCTCCTCCGTCTACCTTTATGACGAATAAACATCAGATAATAACCCTCAGTATAATGCTGATTTAAATTCTGGATCATTGGAATAAATAAGACTTTAAAATAACAATTTTAAATGGTTGCACTGAAATGAGAGAAATGGCTGAAATTTTTGAGAAAGGATTTTTTTTTCTTTTTTTTAAATGCCTAGTTCAGAATTGTATGTGTGTGTGTTGATGATCTAAGAGCCTTAAAACTTCTAAGATAAAGTTATCGGTTTTAATTAGTCGGAGAATTTAACATTTGCAGATTTTTTTCACCACAATAAAGATACTCAAGGAGAACTAGAAGCCGTAAACAGAACAAAAAATTTAAATGAGGTAATACAAATTGTCATTTCAGATCAGAAGTGGAGAAAATGCTGCTAGTCTTGCCAATGAACTGGCAAAACATACCAAAGGGCCAGTGTTTGCTGGGGATGTAAGTTCTTCAGTGAGATTGATGGAGCAGTTGGTGGATATCCTTGATGCACAGCTGCAGGAACTGAAACCTAGTGAAAAAGATTCAGCGGGACGGAGTTATAACAAGGTAGGGAGAACTCTTCTGTTATTTTGAATTAGACACTTGGTATGGCAGCTCTTGTCTTACAGCAGTTGAGAGCCAAATCTTTGGTCCTGGGGCATATATTTAGAGGCAAAATTTCTAATTTGGTTCATTTTTCCAAGGAAGAGTCACAGTTGAGAAAAGAGCAATGTGTCGTGCCCTCCCAAAAAAGTGTAAATGATGTTAATTACCTGATAGAGATCTTAGTTGGTGCCAAATTTTATCCATCTGATTGTGGTCAATACTGTCAGTTTATAATGCATTATCTGCACTTGGAGAGATTACATGTTATACAGTCGATATACTTTGTATATTAATACATGGAACTCTTACAGTTGCAGCAAAATTGTGACACATATAGGAATATTAGCCACTGAAATATTTCTTTCAATGGCAGCTTTTGGAAGAAGGACAAGTTGCCGTCTCCAGGAACATATTGTTATCAGTGCCATTAATTTTTCCTATTATGACAAAAGTTGGATTGCTACTTTTCATCACACTATAAGTGTTTATATTAGGTTCATAGGAACCCAAAATCTATGCCTAATGTGGTTCTACCTGGTTAAAAAATTGACTTTTTTTTTTTACTGCAGTATATATTTTGTCTCTTTTTGTCAACATATTTTAGATTAGTATACATAATAAAATAGAATAAAACACTGTAAATAAGCAGTTTTGGTAGTCAGTGCAGACTCAGACTCCAGAGGACTACTGCATATAAACTTCAGCCTCTGGAACACCAGCTTAATTTTTGAGGATTTCTTCTTTCCTCATTTTCAGCAGATAAAAATCTAACCTCTGATTTTCTTTTCTTTTACTTAAAAGCTCCAAAAACGAGAGAAGACATGCAGGGCTTACCTTAAGGTATCTCTCCTGTGCTGTCACCCTGCTTTCTCCCTTCTTCAGCTACCTGCCACGCTTTATCATCTTGCTGCATGATCCAATGTATTTCAGTCTTTGATAATTATATAATGTGCCCCATATCAGCTGTACAAATGTTGGCTTTTCACAGGTATATTACTCTCAGAATAAGCAAATGATTTACTTTTAATGATTTCTGCTGTTTTTCCATTCATCCAAAAGTACACGAATTTTAATGAAATATCCTCTTAATTGGAAAGTAATTATGTAGTCTCTTTGTTTCCTGTTGTCATCTCTGTGGATTAAAAAACAACTTGAGTAAAACAGCTATGATATATTCTCGGCAGTTTATCATATCAAAGACTGTATAGTCATAATGTATGTGCATGAAAAAGTCACTGCTTTCTTATCTTTGTGGTATACTCTTAAATAAAATAGGCTTTATTCTGAAATTTTTAGGAGTCAGTTCTAGAATCAAGTTGATATGGGGATGGGTTCCTAAAAATGAAACATAAATAATTTGACTGTGATATCTGTATATGTTACATACTGTTTTTTATCAAGCTAATAGGAACAGAAAGTCACTGTTGAGCTCAGAATCCCTGTCCACTCCAGCCGGGTTTTCTCCCTGGTATATCCAAGTAATAGGAAACATGCTGAGGCTAACAGTGGAATTATGCCATAGTGGTTCTGTGTGATAGATCAAAATAATAATACCAACTTGTATTTTGTTTTGTTCTGTGAATTTTAGAAGTTCCTTTTGGGGAAATAGTTATTTTCTAACCTTACTCTTCAGGGGACCATAACAGTGATAAATCAAACCTTGAAGAACGAATCCATATATTGTGACAGTAAAACAAAATAACTTTTGTACTTTCTTAGACTAGAGATTATTAAAAAGCCATGACTTCACTGATTTTGGTTGGCAAGGTCTAGAAAAAAATGACGTCTCACTAGTTAGTATTAGACATTTTTTTTTTTTTTTTTTTTTTGAGACGGAGTCTCGCTCTGTCGCCCAGGCTAGAGTGCAGTGGCACAATCTTGGCTCACTGCAAGCTCCGCTCCGCCTCCCGGGTTCACGCCATTCTCCTGCCTCAGCTTCCCAAGTAGCTGGGACTACAGGCGCACGCCACCACGCCCGGCTAATTTTTTGTAATTTTAGTAGAGACGGGGTTTCACCATGTTAGCCAGGATGGTCTCGAACTCCTGACCTCGTGATCCACCCGCCTCGGCCTCCCAAAGTGCTGGGATTACAGACGTGAGCCACCGCGCCCGGCCAGTATTAGACATTGTTGAACCTGAGAACTTTACAAGAAAAGGTGTAGTAGGAAAGTCTGTTTTTAGGTAATAATGGTCTGAAAGTCCCCTTTTAGCCTGTTTAGTAGGGGCAGAGAAATAACTGCTGAAATCTGTAGAATTTTTTAAACTTCGGTGTTCAGTTCACCTTTAAGGTATTAGTGTATGAAATGTAATAATTGGTATGTTGCCCAGGACATATATCTCAGTTGGAAAAGAATAGCTTTTTTTTTTTCCTTTGGCAGAAAGAGACTACTTCAGGAATATGATTAGGCTAATGATCATTTTGATCCCACTAGACAAGTACAAATAGTAATAAATAAGGAGTGTTTCAAATTAATAAAAGCATGCCATTAGCAAGTTATGTGTACATGGAGTAAATTTCAGCATGACCTTAATTTCTGACCAGTGTCATTTTCAGTATGTCTCAAGTGAGCTTCTCTGTTCAGATAAGACTAATGAAACTCTTTAAATTACAAATCAGAAGCTGACTTACACTATGCAAATGAAGCGAGTTCCCACTTTGTGACAGAGGATTCATTTGTGACTTAGATTAGAGAGAGGCTCCAGTCTGTATTTCTTGGTGACTAATGAATCTGGCCTCCGCAGACCAATTTCTGTTACACTCTAGTTAATGGCTGCAGCAGTATCAGTGTGAGTATTTTGACTATTCTATCTCCCATTAGAGGGAGAAAAAAAGCCTTTAACGCCACTTGGAAGTATCTTCCACCTGCCAGGAAGGTCGTGGTGGCTCACAAGGCAGACAGAACGAGGATATTAAGATGGATTAAGCTAATTAATCTTACTCTGACAGTAGCTTCAAACAACTTTCCCCCCATTCATATAGTACCTCACACTAGCAATTTTTATTGTTTTTCTTTTTGTACAATGTGTGTTCTTTTTCTTCAGTGATTACCAGTATATCAGAACTATGTGTTTATGGGCATAATGACACATTATGACTGGGTGAATGGAATAGAGTAAATAAACTTAGTGATTTCACTTTTCCAAAGCACAGTGCGTAGCTACAGAGTGTATTAGTATAAGATCCTGCCTGCAGTTGATTAACTGAGTTATATTTTATTTAATGTTATTTTGTGTAGCAATAAATTAAACCTACATATGTGAATATTTACAACTTGGGTGTTTTTATGAAGACTTGATTCTACTTTCCTGTTTTCTTTAACTTATCAGTAGAGGCTTTAATTTTGATTCCTTTCTTTATCCCTTTAAAAGCAGATCGTTGATGAATTAAAGTATATGCTCAAGTGTTTTTTAGCTGGACAGAGAATTGGAAGAGTGAAAATGTTCACAGATAATTGATGAACTTTAATGCTACCTTTTTGTTTTGTTTTGTTTTTTTCAAATGATTGTAAGTAGACAGTGTCTATAAGGAATAATTTTGGTTACTATTTTAGTTGAGATTCCAAAAAATAATATAGTTTAATTTTCAAGCATACATATTAATCTACTCCAAAGAGATTAGTATTTTTGGTTTAGAATATTCAAATCTTGAGATTATAAATAGGATGACTTTAGTAGTTTTGACTCTACCTGTAAGAGTAATGTCTCGGATTAAGAGCTGACACAGGTGGTTGTCAACTGTCAGCAGCTGAGGTGTGATTAAATAAATAGAAACAATCCACCTTTCTACACTTACTCTTTGTAATCAAATAGCAGTCTGTTAATCTTCAGTCAGTCCTGTTTTAAAATGGTCCAGGTATATTTTAAAATGGACCAGATATATGTTGTCTAGATGTTCTTCCATCTTGAAATAAGAGTAAATCATCATGACAGATAAATATTACAATTGTCACTCGTCAGCAACTGAAAATCACTTTGGTTCTAAAAGCAGTCAAAACTAATGATAGTTTTCTAATGGATACAGGCAATTGTTGACACAGTGGACAACCTTCTGAGACCTGAAGCTTTGGAATCATGGAAACATATGAATTCTTCTGAACAAGCACATACTGCAACAATGTTACTCGATACATTGGAAGAAGGAGCTTTTGTCCTAGCTGACAATCTTTTAGAACCAACAAGGGTCTCAATGCCCACAGAAAATATTGGTAAGTGAATCTACTGTCAAGTTTAATTTTGATTTGGAATATTCATATCTAAGAGGATGATGTTTCCATTCCGAATCTATTATTTCCCAGTGCCGTACTTCTTTTTTGTCAAATTATTTTTGTCTGTTAGCAAGAGAAATTATTGTTCACACTTGCTAAAATTAATGCAAAAGCCAAACTCTATCCTGTGTTTTACAAGTTGGTTTTGTGTATGTGTGTGTTTCCAATTGAAAAATCATTAACGAAAAAGTATTAGAGTGCTTAAATACTAGAATGTAGATTTTTTAAGTAATGAAAGTGCTTGCTATGAAACTGTGGCAAATGCTTTACCATTTTATATAGTATGTTCCTAATGAATTTAAAGTATTTTATGGAATGCATGCTGTCAGATATTTTAGCACACAGAACTTGAGTCAGATGTTTATATTAAACATAACTGCCTTCAGGTGAAAATGTGGTCAGTGAACTACATCTCCCACAATGCAGAACATCCATGCTTCATGGATTGCAGAATAGCTGCAGATAGTGTAGCATAATTTAGAATTCAAATGCTACCACTGAGAGGTTGGGATTCACTTGTGAAAAATATTTGAAAGAAATAGAGTAAAATTTTATTAATTTAGGTTTGAACAATTTAGAATTGTTAATTATTCAGTGAGGTTGAATTCAGGTGAAGTTAACAGTATACCTTAGTTAGTGAAGTAAAAAGCTTCCCAAGCATAAATGTAGAAGAACTCAAAAGGGACACAGACTGCATTTCTACCAGAAGCAGTGCTAACTTCATTAGGGCAGCAGATATTGAATGAAGACTTACTATCTGGGATGCCATGTCTTTAATGCCTAATTATGCCTTATTGTGCCTGCCTAAGTCATGGGACTTTATATAAAAAATGCAGATCAAAGGGGTATATAGAAGAAATGGACATAAATCAAATTGGCACCTATATTTGAATTCAAAACCTTAAATTTATTTTATGTAAGTGAATTTTTAAAAGGAAATGAAATATTTTAAAACTAATTTGTTCTTATTTACTTCGAGGTTTGGGAATGAAAAATCAGTAATTACTGAAGTGGCATATTATGACCTCAATTTGTTTTCTAAATATTCTGAAAATTACTTAAAAAAAAAAAAAACTAAAATTCCCTTGTTATACCTCTTTAATTGTGCAAGAAAATTTGATGGGCCAGGTTCACATCTATGCTCCCATCAGCCTTACATACATAGAACACACTGTAGTTATAGATCCAAGATATTTTTATCCCACTTTGAGATATATTCTGAACAATTAAATGTCCAGGAATACATTTTTTCTAGTACCTATGGTTTTCAGAGTTCTAAACCATTATTTTTCACTGGGCACAGTGGCTCATGCCTATAATCCCAGCACTTTGGGAGGCCGAGGCAGGCACATTGCTTGAGCTCAGGAGTTCGAGGCCAGCCAGGGCAACATGGTGAAATCCCATCTTTACAAAAAATACACCAAGAAAAAAAAATAGCCGAGCATGGTGGCGCATGCCTGTAGTCCCAGCTGCTTGGGAGGCTGAGGTGGGAGGATCACCTGAAATCCACGGAGGGAGAGGTTGCAGTGAGCTGAGATCATGCCACTGCACTCCACCCTGGATGATAGAGTGAGACCCCAACTCAAAAAATAAATAAAAGTTAATTAAATGAAACTAAAGGATTATTTTTCATATTGATCTTTTTTCATTTTTAATTAAAAAACACTTTGGATTGGGAGGCCGAGGCGGGCGATCACCTGAGGTCAGGAGTTGGAGACCAGCCTCAACATGGAGAAACCCCGTCTCTACTGAAAACACAAAATTTAGCCGGGTGTGGTGGTGCATGCCTGTAATCCCAGCTACTTGGGAGGCTGAGGCAGGAGAATTGCTTGAAGCTGGGAGGCGGAGGTTGCGGTGAGTCGAGGTTATGCTATTGCACTCCTCCAGCCTGGGCAACAAGAGTGAAACTCTGTCTCAAAAAAACAAAAAACAAAAAAAGAAAACACTATGGAGAGATTGGCATCTCTAAAATAATGCCTGGTATTTACTAGTCTAAATGCTGATTATCCAACAATTACCAATATGAAAGTCATTTTACGGCCAGGCACGGTGGCTCATGCCTGCAATCCCAGCACTTTGGGAGGCCGAGGCGGGCAGATCGCCTGAGGTCAGGAGTTCAAGACTAGCCTGCCCAACATGGTGAAATCTCGTCTCTACTAAAAATACAAAAAATCTGGGAGGCTGAGGCAGGTGGATCACCTGAAGTCAGCTGATCCTGACTGCCAGGAGTTCCCAGCCTGCCCAACATAGCGAAAGCCTGTCTCTACTAAATGTACAAAGAGTTAGCCGGCTGTGGTGCGGGGTGCCTGTAATCCCAGCTACTCAGGAGGCTGAGGCAGAAGAATCCCTTGAACCTGGGAGGCAGAGCTGAGCTGTGATCACGCCATTACACTCCAGCCTGGGTGACAAGAGGAAGACTTGGTCTCGAAAAAAAAAAGTCATTTTACATATTCTAGTAATAGTTTTGTCTTTTTTATTTCCAAAGTATAAACAGTTTTGGGGTGGGGGGGAAAGGGCCCTGATTTACTATGAGAAAAACATTCACCTTTTTCCTAGGACTTGTTCTATTTTCAGACATGAGGACTAAAATAGCCTATTATTTCTCTATGTTCCCAGTCCCCTGAGGACATGGCTATAATGTCTTAGGTTATTAAAACTATTTGATTTTCCTCCTTAGTGATTTCTTCTTAAATTCTTGGTTTAACTTCATAACATGATTTGCCCTTGTAATACATGACTCCATAAAAATGATATAATTTTATCTATTATAATGATATCTTATTGTGACATTTGAAAACTTGGAGGTATAATTTAAAATATGCAATAAGAGCACCTGTTTTAAGTGTATAGTTTGATGGAGTATGGCAATTGTATACTCTCATAATCATCAGCGTGGTGATATTTCTGTGTCCTCAGATGGGCCCTGCATGCTCCTTTGCAGTCATTCTCCTCTGGCCCTAAGCCATAAACACATCAGAAACCACTGATGTGCTTTCTGTCCATGTAGTTAAGTTTTGCGTTTTCTAGGTCTTCAGTTGAATGGAATCATGCGGTGTGTAGTACTCCTTCTGATCTTATTGCTTTTATGCAGAGGAATATTTTTGAGATTTATCCATATACATGGGAGTGTCCATAGTTTAATACTTTTTATTGCTGAGTATTATCCATCGTGAGGACATACCACAATTTGTATATCTACTCACTTGTTAGACATTTGGATTTTTTTCCACTTCTTGGCTGCCATTTTTCCAAGTGGTTGTACCATATTAAACTTGAACTGCAGCATATGAGAGTTCCCGTTGCTCCACATCCTCACCAATATTTAGGATTAACAGTCATTTTATTTTTAGTGGTTCTTGGAGGCATCTCATTGTGGATTTATATTGCATTTCTGTGATTGCTAAGTAACATTTTGCTGATAACTTCTTTTCATGTGTTTATTGTCCATTCAAATATCTTTTTATGAAGTGTTTGTTCATATCTTTTGCCCATTTTTAATTGGGTTGTCTCATTAAATAAATTATGAAGATTTTTTGTATATTCTTCTTGTAAGTCTTTTTGTCAGATACATGCATTCTGGATGGTTTCCCTCCAGTATGTGACTTTATTTTCTTTATATCTTGGGAAGAGCAGAAGTTTTTAATTTTGATTTTAAAAATTCCCCTTACTGAGCTTTAGCAGCATCTGGCTAATCCTATTCTACTTACTCCTCTCACTCTTGTAATGTTTTAAAGCAAATTGTAAAATCCTATCATGATTACTATAAGAAACCTTATATGGATATATCCAATACTCTTTAGAAAACCACAATATCATTATCACACTTTAAAAAATTAACAAAAACATTTCAAAAGATAACAAAAGTGTGTTCACATTTTCATAAATTTATTAATACTTGGTTGAAATCAGGATACAAGTCCAAGTAGTAAATCTGATAGATATATCAGTTGAGGTTTTTTTTTTTTTTTTTTGAGACAGAGTTCCACTCTTGCCCGGACTGGAGTGCAATGGTGCGATCTTGGCTCATTGCAGCCTACGCCTCCTGGGTTCAAGTGATTCTCCTGCCTAAGCCTCCCGAGTAACTGGGATTACATGTGCTCACCACCATGCCTGGCTAATTTTGTATTTTTAGTTGAGACGGGATTTCACCATGTTGGTCAGGCTGGTCTCGCACTCCTGACCTCAGATGATCCGCCCACCTCGGCCTCCCAAAGTGCTGGGATTACAGTCATGAGCCACCACGCCTGGCCAAATATCTTTTCATTAAAAGTTATTTCTCCTTGCATACTAAGAAAAATATTTTTTAAACATTTTTTGTTTTTCTTGAGGAAGTCAGGTGGATGATTTGCCTTGTAGACTTTGTTACATTCTTGGTTTGGCTTATTTCATCCGCAGTGCATCATTTAACTCTGCCTGTTATGCTGATGGTTAGATTTGGAGGCATGATCATGCTACGTTTAACTTTTTGTTTTTTTAATTTAACAAGAACTTTCTATTGCATCATATCAACAAGCACATAATCTTTGGTTTTATTTCCTTGTGATTTTCAGATCGGTTCCATGGTTTAGATGTTATCAGCCTGATCCATCCATTGTAAAATTCCCTTTTATTTATTGTCTTTTTTTTTTTTTTCTTTTTTCTTTTTTTGAGCCAGAATCTTCGTCTGTTGCCCAGGCTGGAGTGCAGTGGCATGATCTCAGCTCACTGCAACCTCCGCCTCCCAGGTTCAAGTGATTCTCCTACCTCAGCCTCTCGAGTAGCTGGGATTACAGGTGCCTGCCGTGATGCCCTGCTAATTTTTGTATTTTTAGTACAGACAGGGTTTCACCGTGACGGCCAGGCTGGTCTTGAATTCCTGATCAGGTGATCCACCTACATAGGCCTCCCAAAGTGCTGGGATTAAAGGTGTGAGCCACCGCCCCGGCCTTACTTATTGTTTTAATGAGCTGAGTGGCCAGCATGATTTTTATCATCACTTTAGACTTAGTTAGAGTGTGGTAACAAAAACCCCAAAGTCACAGCTGCTTACAACAACAAAGGTTTACTACTGCTATGTGCTGCATAATTGTTGAGGCTGGGCTTCAACTCTGCTTCCTGTCATCTTCTGTTCTGCTCTATGTTGTTTTTCTTCTGGGACCCAGGCTGATAGAGCAGCTCCTGCCCATAAAGGTGCAAGTCTCCTGGCAGAGGTCATAGTTCTTCCTCTTTCCTCTCATTACAGCCACTACTTGCTGAGAAATTTGCAAAATAGTAAGATAAATATATTAAAATTCTGTCTACAGTATTGGCTGAGTGAAACTCTGAATGGCTCTCCAATGAACCAAGTGTATTCATGTTCAGAAAATCTATTGAATAACGCATATATTATTTCAAGCATACAGAAAGTACAGAGGATAGCATAACATTCGTGTACCAGTTACTCAGCTGAGCCACATATTGATATTTTACCATATTTGCTTCAGATTTTTTTGGAAAAAGAAAAATCATAGATAATGTGGAAGTTCCCAGGATTGCCTCCTTCCTGATCATACCATGAAGGAGGTAGCTGTCATCTTTATTATTTAGCATGAATAAGCTTAAGAAAATTTGCTTTGTAGGTATGTACATTGAATATTTTTCAGGTTTTTAACATTAATTTCACACTATAAATGTAATTGTACAATTTTCTTTGTTTTTGAGACTTGAGTTTTGCTCTTGTCATCCAGGCTGGAGTGCAATGGCACAATCTCGGCTCACTGTAACCTCCGCCTCCTGGCTTCAAGAGATTCACCTGCCTCAGCCTCCTGAGTGGCTGAGACTACAGGCATGCATCACTACGCCCGGCTAATTTTTTTGTATTTTTAGTAGAGATGGGGTTTCACCAATTTGGCCAGGCCAGTCTCAAACTCCTGACCTCAGGTGATCCGCCCGCCTCAGTCTCCCAAAGTACTGGGATTACAGGCGTGAGCCACTGCACGTGACCATAATTGTATAATTTTCCGTTAGCATTCTATTTTTTATATTTATATATGGTGACATGTGTATCTGTAGTTCATTTGATCTGTTTCTAAGAATGTACCAGAATTAACTGCTGATAGACATTTTAGTGGCTTCTGCTTTTTTCCTGACAGAAGGAAAACTGTAATGAAAGTTTCTGTATGCCTTCTTGCTCCAATGTGTGCCTTTCTAGACGTACATGCGCACATACATGTGCGCGCGTACACACACACACACCCCCCCCCCCCAGAAATAGAATTTTTGAGCAGTAGAGCATACCCACCTTCAGCTTTACTAAATGCTGCCAAATTGCTCTCTACCTTCTTTTACCAATTTACTTTTTCACCGGTAATACCATTACTAGTTTTGCAAACACTTTATTATTGACCTAACTTTTGTTAATCTAATGAGTTTGAATTGGTTATGTTATTGTTCTAATTTACAGTTTCCTTGATTGCTTCATGTTGATTTTTTAACAGATTTATTACCTATTTTAGTTTTCTCTCCTATGAATTTATTTACAACTTTCTCCTTTTTGATTTTTTCTTTGTATTTCTATGTATGCTGGACACTAATCCTATAAAGATTATATGGTTTACAGATATTTATTTTGTCTGGGCTTTCTCTTTTTATCTTTTTAAAGGAATCTGTTGTTTTACATAATGAGTCAGATTTATCAGTCTGTTCTTTTAGTGTTGGTACTCTTGGTATCTTGTTTAAGAAATATTTTCCTTTTGGCTTTCTACTTAGGAAAATATTTTCTACATTAAGTTTATAAGGATCTTATACTTCCTTATAAATGATAAACCTCTCCTTTTTACAGTTATGTCTCTAATCTACCTGAAATTTATTTTTAATTATGATATTATATGAGACAGGCAGCTAATTTGATTTTTCCCCATATGAATAACCAGTTCCTTGTATACGTTTAGTGCGTAATTCATTTCTCTCCCTAATGATTTTTAATGATGTCTTACATGTTAGCAGTGTCTATTATTTGCTGCTTTGGTTTTTTCAGTAATATTAATATCTGTTGAGTCTTTCAACCTTGCTCCTTGAGGAACTGCTTTGGCTGCTTTTTGGCATGTCTCTTCTATATGAATTTTTAAATCAGTGGATCAAGTTCCAGACACAAAAATCTTGTTGGAATTTTGATTAAAATTGGACTGAGTTTGTAGATTGATTTTGAAAGAGTTGCCAGATTGAACTGCTGCATTCTTCCAAATAAGACCATTATGTAATTCCTCATTTTTTCTTAGGTCTTCTTATAAAGTTATATATTTTTCTTATTTTTAGTGTCTTGCGCTTTTTAAAAATCAGATTTGTTCCTAGATAACTTATACCCCTTGTTTTTATTATAAATAAGATCACTTTTTAAATTACATATTCTAATTGTTTGTTGTTTGGTGTATAGAAACACAATTGATTTTGCTCATAGCAGCCTTGCTAAATTCTTAGTACTTCTGATAGTTAAGAGTCCCTCATGATTACTAGGTAGTTAATTGTGTTTACTGTAAATATTACTTGTTTTTTCCTTTATACCTTTTATTTGCTTTTCTTGAATTACTGCATTAAGCTAGGTCCTCTAGTACAATGCTCAATAAAACCTGTGATAGAGATCATTTTGACTCTAAAAGCAATGCTTCTAGAGTTTTTCAATATTGTTTGCTATATACATTTTTGAATACATAAAGGTGTAGCTTTTATCTGATAAGAAAACTTCTGTCTGTACAAGGAGATTTTTGTTTAATTTGTCTTTTTTTTTTTGTAAAGTTTTTTTTTACATTAAGTGGATGTTGAAATTTATTTGTGTGAATACTTTTGAAATTTTTCTCTATTTGATGAATTATATGAATCCATTTTCTAATGTATTAATTTCTATATGTTTTTTAACTTAATTTAGTAATAAATTTAATTTGTTCAGGATATTATAAAGTGTGTGTATATTTGATTAAAGATTTTTTGCATCATTTTAATGACTGAAAGTATCCTATAATTTTTTGTGAAATGAGTTAGGGATACATCTTTTTCTATTTTCTGAAACAGAAAATAGAAATCTTATTTAAAATTCAGGCCAGGCGCGGTGGCTCAAGCCTGTAATCCCAGTACTTTGGGAGGCCAAGACGGGTGGATCACGAGGTCAGGAGATCAAGACCATCCTGGCTAACACGGTGAAACCCCGTCTCTACTAAAAAATACAAAAAAAAACTGGCCGGGCGAGGTGGCGGGTGCCTGTAGTCCCAGCTATTCAGGAGGCTGAGGCAGGAGAATGGCGTGGACCTGGGAGGCGGAGCTTGCAGTGAGCTGAGATCCGGCCACCGCACTCCAGCCTGGGAGACAGAGCGAGACTCCGTCTAAAAAAAAAAATAAAATAAAATAAAATTCAGTATGTATTTATCAGTTGAGTTTTTTAATGGTAATAAACTATTATGGTTTTTAATTTCTTTTAGTCTGTTTCATTTTTCTACAAAAATTTCTATTGTCTTTTAAAAACTTATTGATATAAATTTATCTATTTGTTGGTATAAAGTTCAGTATTGCATTTGTGTTTTTTGTTTTGTTTTTTTTTTGAGACGGAATCTCGCTCTGTCGCCCAGGCTGGGGTGCAGTGGCCAGATCTCAGCTCACTGCAAGCTCCGCCTCCCGGGTTTAGGCCATTCTCCTGCCTCAGCCTCCTGAGTAGCTGGGACTACAGGCGCCCGCCACCTCGCCCGGCTAGTTTTTTGTATTTTTTAGTAGAAACGGGGTTTCACCGTGTTAGCCATGATGGTCTTGATCTCCTGACCTCGTGATCCGCCCGTCTCGGCCTCCCAAAGTGCTGGGATTACAGGCTTGAGCCACCGCGCCCGGCCCCCATTATTGCATTTTCTTATGGAAGTAAATAGCTTGAAATATCTACTGAGAGCTGTAGTAATGGTCTTACTATTATCAATTTAAAGCTTTTTCTTTACTATGAACATTATTTTTTAAATTCTAATAAGTAAATTTCTGTTTAATGAAATTAAAGTTTGATAAGTAAATATTTGTTTAATGAAATTAACATTTTGTACATGTATATCTATATTTGGGATGATTCATGAAAACTCAGAGGATTTTCTTCTTTCATCACGTCTTGTTTTAAGATATGATAGCCTCTTTCAATGTGAGGAAGAATCAGTTACTTTCATCAAACTTCTTCCCCTTTTCCTCCCTGCCCCAACCTAGAGACTGATATGAGAACAGTTTATCCATTTACCCACCTGCTTAATCTTTCCAAACATGTATCAGTAAAATAAGTGTATCAACCAGTTTCTGCAGCTGATAGAATTTTAGCAGTTACATGATGCTCGTTATAAATTTGTATTTCAGGGTTTGACATGTGGTTTCATTGCTTATAAAAATTTATGAATGTTATTATATTTACAACCTAAATATAGATGTATTTTACAAAACAAAGTTGCGGAAGATAAAAAAAATTAGTATCCAAGAATTACTGTACAATGGTATGAAATGATTTTTGTAAAAAGAAAAAGGGGATTGTAGGTGAATAGCCGATAGGCGATACAGACAGTAGAGACATTAAAGAGGGTGACATTCAGAAAAAAAAATATGGACTGTATTTTTTGAACATCTTTGTAGAATACATAGTTTTAAAATTTAAATATCAGAAATCAATGAATTTTCCATATAATTCCTTAGATTTCATCAATAAAATATTAATATTATAATTATTAATATAAGATAGTTAACTCCTATAAAAGCAATATACTTTTCCATTCCTTTTAAAATCTAAATAAATGTTGATGTAAAATAATGACAATCTGTATTGGGATTCCCAGTAGACAGTAAGCATTTATATTGTTAGTGGTTACTATTAATTATGTTTTTGAAATGAAGTTAGCATTGGCATGTTGATCAGGTAGATGTTCTCAGTGTTTTGTATTGACTTGTTTTCCTTAAGTGTTTTTCAATTTCGATACTTGGTTTGAATATTTGAAATTTGGTTTAGACTGCAGTTGTTGTCACACTTGCTGTAAAGGTCCAGATAGTATATATTTTATGCTTTGCAAGCCATGGTGGTCTCTCTTGCAGATATTTAACTGGTATTGTAGCACTAAAGAAGCCACAGGCAATATACAAACGAATAAACATGATTGTGTTCCAATAAAACTTTATTTACAAAAACAAATGGCATGCCAGGCTTGGCCTGCAGGTTCTATTTTGCCCAATTTGAATATGTAAAGATTGAATAGTGAGAATTAATGGGAAATTTTAACATAATGGCATTTTCATAATAAATATATTCTTCTGGGCTATTTTTAGAAATTAGAAAAAAGTATTACTGCAAACTTGACCTGTGTAATTTTTCATATTAAAGTGGATCATAGATAGAAATAGATGTGTAGATGCCATAGAAGCATTCAAATTTGTACTTCATATTAGTTTTACCACTGCCAAATAATGGTCATTGAAAAGTTACTTAATATAAAGAGCCAAAAAATATCAGTTTGAAATATTTTTGCTTAGCTTCATGATTTAAATACAAAACCTTGAAAGTTACATACTATTAATTCATACACTGTTCATACTTATAGGCTAACAGATTGGTATTAGTTCATGACAAAAGAGATAAAAATATGAAGAAGGTGTTAGAATGACAATACAAATTTTTTTTTGAGAAGTGAATATTTAAGACTTGAGTAATTTGGTTTTTTGTTCATGATTTTTGTTGAAACCTAACAGTAAAATTTTGTAAGCAGACAAAAAGAAAACAGTAGTTTCTATACAGTTATCATTTGCCTCCTTAGTTAAATCTAAAGAATCATCCCCACCCCCTTCCTTTATCTTTTCCCTCATCCAGTCCTGGAAGTTGCTGTACTCAGTACAGAAGGACAGATCCAAGACTTTAAATTTCCTCTGGGCATCAAAGGAGCAGGCAGCTCAATCCAGCTCTCTGCAAATACCGTCAAACAGAACAGCAGGAATGGTAAGATGGAAGTCTTTTAAAAATTGACAGTTTCTGTTGTTGTTCAAAAACCTATTAATTCTAAAATGCATTTGACTCCTTATATAACCAAAAAACGACTTACCATTTTAAAAGCAGATTTAAAACAATGCTTTAGGACTTTATCATTTCATTCCTATTTTATCTTAATTTATTATCATGCATGTTTTTTGTACATCATGTGACTATTTTTAACCTTCCTAGGGCTTGCAAAGTTGGTGTTCATCATTTACCGGAGTCTGGGACAGTTCCTTAGTACAGAAAATGCAACCATTAAACTGGGTGCTGACTTTCTTGGTCGTAATAGCACCATTGCAGTGAATTCTCACGTCATTTCAGTTTCCATCAATAAAGAGTCCAGCCGAGTATACCTGACTGATCCTGTCCTTTTTACCCTGCCACACATTGATGTAAGTTAATGTATGCTAATGAAGTAATGGAAGGTTATAAAAGCAGAAAGAAAGGAAAGCAAAACTGAGGTGCTGGGGATGGGGAGAGAACTGGGGAGATGGGAGGGAGGAAAGACAAGACCTTTCCATTTGAATTTTAAATGTTGGACTAGGTCAGAGACACAAGTTTATTTAAGTCTGTGAACATAAAATTAAATGAGCTTGGTTCAGTGATTATTAGAACTTAAGTGTATTCTTAATGAAAGCTAATTCAGTAATCAACAGGAAAATGTAAATGACTCTAATTTGTTTTCAAATGAAAATTAACCCTTACCTTACTTAGCAGCAGGATAGCTGAGTATTAACTCTTAGGACTCTGCCTTTCTGTGTGGCAAAATTTTTTTCATTAGTTTTACTGATCATGTTTGACACAACTGTTACCAAGTACTGTGTTTTAAAAAAAAAGTTGAGGAGATGTGATTCCTCTGCTGTGCCTTAGAATGCAAGTTGATACTTAAGTAACTACACTGTATTGGAAGATTGTCTACAGAATGTTTGGCTGTTATAGTAAATAGAGTGAATAAATGCCCACAGATAAAAAAGTGGATCTCCAAATAAGCAAAGAAAAATAAATTTGTGTGGTTACAGTACTCATATCTGCTTCAGTTGATTGACTCTTAAGAGCTTTTAGGTACTAACAATATGATTTACATTGTTGCTAGTGTATCTCTTAGAACTAACCAAAAATGGGCCCAAAATAGAACATGGATTTTTAAAACATTTGGTCCTTACAGAATTTTCTCAGAACAAATTTATGGCTCTAATTTTATCAGAAAGGAAAAAAAATGATTCTAATGTACCATCAATACGTAAAATCATAAAATGGAAATTGTAATTGTGTAAAATGGGTCTTGGTAATTTAGAGTACACTTTCGGACTATAAAGCCCCTTTTAAGCTAGGTATCTGCCTCGTATAACATAGTCCACAATTTTGCTGATGAAAAACTTTATAGTCTGAAACATGCAAAGTTTAATCTAAATTACCTTTTACATATATTAAACAATTGCTGTTGCCATCTTAGAGTATAAAATCCTAATTTTATCTTGTCATTTTATTTCCCAGCCTGACAATTATTTCAATGCAAACTGCTCCTTCTGGAACTACTCAGAGAGAACTATGATGGGATATTGGTCTACCCAGGGCTGCAAGCTGGTTGACACTAATAAAACTCGAACAACGTGTTCATGCAGCCACCTAACCAATTTTGCAATTCTCATGGCCCACAGGGAAATTGCAGTAAGTATTTGCACTTCTAATTAGTAGCAGAGAGAAACCTCAGAGATTCAAAAGAGCTTGTATAACAGTCCCGTTCTTTGGGTGCTTATCGTAACTAAAAAGCAAACAAAGTAATGTTGATTTCTAATTGTTTCTACACTGTCCATAAATTTTAAGAAGTCTTGGCACTGTTACTGTTACTTCTCAAAATCATATGCTGTAACTTCGTAGACTTGTAAGTTTTCCTCCTTGGGGCAGGTGCTTGGTAGAGGCAACAGAAGATTTAAATAATGAGCAGCAGTAGGTCATACAAAAGAGACAAAAGGCTCTGGAGTTTAACATGCCCTTCCCATCTTGAATGTTTGAATCTAATTTTACAACTTTTGCTTTAAGTTTCCTAACCACTTTGCACATTGTGCAAAGCTGCGTCTTTTGAAAAGTCAAAATGGCTTCTGGAATATGTCTCAATGTTCTTTCTTGTGATTAAGAGAATGATAGCCAGAAGACAGAAATATTTTAAGAAGCGTAGCATTTCGGTCTCAGATCTGTTGTGTGTGTCAACTCTCAATATGTAAGCATACAAAACCCCAAGGAGAAAATAAAAACTTAAAACTTGGCTTATGTGTTAGTTTGGAAAAATCATTAAAATGTCAATTGTTTTTTAGCATGAATAAGTATTCTTTATTCTGTCATGTAAATAGTCTCCATGTTTATGTAGTTAATTCAGCCATACTTTGAAATCATTAGGCTCTTTTATTGTTTTCTAGGTAAAATCTTCCTCTCTCATAGATCACTTTTTTAAGTATAAAAGGCAGTAACATTGAATGCTATTATACGATTAAAATTTATTTTTGGTATTGAGCCTTTTTTGAACACATATGAATGGTATTCTTCAAAGAGTTCAGTAGTAAAAGATGAACTGTACATGTGAAAGTGGTCTTTCTTCTAGCTGATGTAATGCAGGAATACTAATGTTCCTCATATCTTTTTATTTTCAGTATAAAGATGGAGTTCATGAATTACTTCTTACAGTCATCACCTGGGTGGGAATTGTCATTTCCCTTGTTTGCCTGGCTATCTGCATCTTCACCTTTTGCTTTTTCCGTGGCCTACAGAGCGACCGAAATACTATTCACAAGAACCTTTGTATCAACCTTTTCATTGCTGAATTTATTTTCCTAATAGGCATTGATAAGACAAAATATGCGGTAAGCACCAGTTGAGTTAATTGACCTTAGATCTCTGAAAATTATTTTATTAGGTGTGAGGTGACATATGATACTGATATTAATGTTTGACCTTGTAACTTGATACAATTGATAGGGCAATATTAAAAGACAATTTGTAGTAAATTAAAAGGCTGCCCAATTATTAAGTAATATTATGAATTAATTCATTTTGTATATTAAGAGACAGTCGAATTTTTCTGTGTTTTTGTTAAGACATATAATTTTAATAGAAGAATGCTAGGGATACAGAAATACAAAGATCCTATTTTAAAAATTCTTATTTTGCTTACATAGTCATTCTGACCAATGATCCTTTCTTTGTATTCACGGCAATTTATTCATCATCATGAGTTCTTAATATCAGAAAGAGAACTTAATTAGTTAATGCTTCACCCTATATTCATCTGCACTTAGATAATTTAAGAATGCTCCAGATATGACAGGAAAATAATCCTAGGTAATTAGAGCTAGTATTTTGTCATTAGAGCAAAATTTTAAAATTCCATTATAGAAAAAAATAGAAACAATAGATCTGCAAACAACACTTCTAAAGACTTGTGAAGCAAATAATCTACAAGTGGAATATTCAGATTTCATAACAGATAATTCACAAATTATGAAGTTTTCTTATTTGATATTTAATCTCACTAAAAAATGTTATAGTAATATTCTACCTTGAAACCTAGTACACTTGGCGTTATACTCTGAACATGATAATCTCCAGATTTGGCAGGGTTTTTAGCTTGTTTCCACTTATGAAAAAAATATTTTGAGGAAGCATTAGGTTACTCTGAATAATGTATTTTTGAAATAATAGCGATTTCTCTTAGTGAGTATTTTATAGTTTTGGAGTGGGCTATTTTTATTCATGAGTGTTCTTTGTGTTTTTTGTTCTTTTCCTCTGTAGATTGCATGCCCAATATTTGCAGGACTTCTACACTTTTTCTTTTTGGCGGCTTTTGCTTGGATGTGCCTAGAAGGTGTGCAGCTCTATCTAATGTTAGTTGAAGTTTTTGAAAGTGAATATTCAAGGAAAAAATATTACTATGTTGCTGGTTACTTGTTTCCTGCCACAGTGGTTGGAGTTTCAGCTGCTATTGACTATAAGAGCTATGGAACAGAAAAAGCGTAAGTAATTGCAAGCGACCTGAGTGTTTTTCAAGTGAATAATTTTTTAAAGCCTGTTAGCTGTCAGTGAGGGTCCCTGACAGATTAAAATAGCATCTGAAAGCTTTATTGGTAAGAGAATGGGCATACCGTGCACAAATTACAATCAAGTCTTTTGTAATTTTCTGGGTTCAGAGGATTTGTACTCTGGCAAAGCAGATTCTAAATTATGGACTTTCTTTTTAACACAAAAGATTGACCTGAAACAAATTGAAAAAGTAAATAACTTTTTGGCCTTAGAAAGATATTAAGTAAAAATTCTTCTGAACTTAAAGCATCTGACAGGTTTAACTACTCAGTGTTAAGCTAATGCTTCATTAGCTCTCTTTGTGCAGCCAACCCTCTGCTAACTCTCATTCTGAATTGTGACAGTAGCACATTCCATCCCATATGTTTTACTTTGATAATATTTTATCAGGCAGTTTGAAAGGATTAAAATAAGTCACTGTCTTTCGTTTATAAAAGTATAGATATTTACAGAAAGTGACAGAAGGTAGACATAGTCATGTTTCTAAGGATTTTATTTGCTAGAGGCATGAATTTTCCTTCCAATTCTGTTTATTTTTTTCCTTTGATAAAATTAGTTATATAAAGATTCTTTGGACTAAAGAAAGCTTTTTGACTGTACAGATGATGAAAGACAAATAAAAGAAATTCAGTGGGGATTCCATGTTATATGAAAAATGAACCACTAAGTAAAATCTGTCGTAATAAGTTTATGCATCATTTACTCTAATACTGTGTGAGTTCTGTGCTTTGATTTCCTTTTCTAGTATTTATCCATTCCTAGTGAAGGTGTTACATTTCTGCTATACTGTTTTGCAACAAACATAACATCTGAACAGTTTTTGGGGGGTCTGTTATGTTCCATAGGGTTGAGCACTTTAGCTCTGACAGATCTGAAAGGCAAATTTTGAAAATTATATGTAGGACTTTAAAATGATGAGATAATTTGTAATACTGAGTTTCAAGTCTTTCTTAGAGAAATCTGAAGTCTTAAGGATTCAGTGGTGGAGTGGTGTTTATTGTTTTCCCCATACAAGCACGATTTTGTATGCTTTTATCAAATACGAAACCAGCAGGTCGAAGTAAATAAATTACTATCCTTTGTTAAGTCAAAGCCAACTCAGAATTATTAGAGGTCTTGCACATGATAAATGAATTTTCAAAGGCAAATGTAAAGTTAGTTTTGTTAGGTTTTTAAAATCCTATTTTCCTTGTAATGGTGAGGTTCCATAGAAACTACTAATGCATATTCTATTCTTTTCATAATAGTTGCTGGCTTCATGTTGATAACTACTTTATATGGAGCTTCATTGGACCTGTTACTTTCATTATTCTGGTAAGCAGATTCTGTTTTCCCTTGCTTTTTAGCTTGCTGCTTTAGCAGTGCTATTCAAACAAGGATAATTTGTTTTATTGTTTGTTTATCTATCTATACAAAGATTTACAAATATGCCTGTCTCACAGGATAATAGTATATTTTAAATATTTTTTATATACTTGCTAATTAATATTTCTGAAAATCTTTAAGAAGTACTTTTTCTCATTTCTAGTTTAATAAGCTAAAATATCACATCATAATCTAAAAAATATACTTACATATAGGCCATGTTATAAATATGTCAGGAAAGTGAAAGAACATTACCTTAATTTTTATTATCTTAGTTTCCACATAGTAATTTAATACTTCTAAATGAATGTCCACATCCTCAATTCTTTTTAGTGTATAAAAAGTTGTTTAATCTTGCATTAACAAATGACTATTAAATCAACTTAAAATGTCTTAGAAATAAAATTACTTCTATAAGACTGAAGATACCAAATGAAAATACTAGTTTAAGAAATACTATTTTTAAATGAATTTGATACAAGCTTAGGATAGTGACATTAAGCTATTTTTAAATGTCCAACATTACCCTTAGTCACATTCGAAATATAGTTGAAATAAAGGATTGTAGCTACAGTATCTAGACTTTAGTATTTAAAACTTTCAACCAGGGCTGGGCATGGTGGCTCGCACCTATAATCCCAGTATTTTGGGAGGCTGAGGCGGGAGGATCACTTGAGGCTAGCCTGGGTGACATAGCAAGACCTCCTCTCTACAATATACTTTTAAATTACTTCAGTGTAGAGGCACGTGCCTGTAGTCCCAGCTACTCAGGAGGCAGAGGCAGAAGGATCTTTTGTGCCTAGCAGCACAAGACTGCAGTGAGCTATGATTGCACCACTGCACCCCCGCCTGGGCAACAGAGCGAGACCCTATCTTTAAAAAAAAAAAAAAAAAAAAAAGCTCAGTTGTAGCAGTATGGTGATAGAAATGGTGTTATTAACTCTGAAAAGGAAACATAAATACTTCCTATTTTAAGGAGTTTTTCTTTTTTTTTTTTTTCCCAGAAACGTAACACAAATGAGCTCCTTTGGATCTTTTCGTGGTTAAGCAGTGTTTCATAAAATTGAGAAAAACTTTCAGTAGTTGAAGGAAACGTAAAACTACTTCAAGTGTGTATTTGTCATTAAATTAATTATTTTGCACAAATACATAGTGAAGTGAAAATTTGAGATGAATACCTGTATGAATTAAACCAGTAAAACATTCTCAAGTATTCCTCGGAAAGCTGATTTCTCATCAGAATTATTAAATCTGATGATTACCCAAGTTTTTATTCTTGGTGTTCATATGTTAACACAGCCTAAGCCTATCTAGAGTTAAATGGCTGACATGAAGAGGCATGATCCTTGAAGACATAACCTTTCATTTTCCCCTAAGACCTTCGTCAAAGACATATGTTGAAAAATATAAAGACTGCTTTAGGGATGTTTGGCCTATGAGGCTATCGTGTGTTTACTTCTTTTATACTGTAGTTTTATTTATTTGATATCTGTGAAGATAAGTACTGACTTTAGATCATTAAAAAACATTTCACTTAGCAAAATACTCAGCTTTTAGTAAGAAAAAAGGTTAAGGACATTTTATTATGTTGTTCATTTATAGTAGAGCACACTATTGCTTTGTAAGTCTTGTCATTATTTTCCTCTACCAAATCCTTCAGGTTGAGATGTGAAGGGCCTTTTCAAGAGCATTCTCAACTTAAAAACAAACAAAAACCCCAGTAGTTAGCAATCCCAGTACAGTTCTTGTTGGAATTCTCCTGCAGTTGTTTTGCTGTCTAATTTTCCCAACAGAGAGCGATTAAGAGTGGTATAGGAATACAAAACAGCGTCTTGCAAAAGAGTATCTAACTTAAATTGAGATATGATATGATTATACAGTGTGTGTGGGGAATATATATATATATATATATGTGTGTGTCTCCCCCTCGTGATGATAAGGTATTTAAAACTCAATTCTCGTACAAATCTTAATATAGATTGTATTGTATACTGTCCTTTTAAGGAATATTCTCGTAACAAAAAATACCTATTGCTGTTCCTAGAAAGTATAGCTTTGCATTTTCAATTTTTCTGAATTGAAACTGTTTCACTTAGTTGTATTAAATAGGTGTACATTCTAAATAATAATCTATGAAGAAAAATAATATGCTAAGGAAAATAAAACTTCCTACTTCTGCATTTCTATAGAATATCTTGCCTACAGGCACCAGAGTAGTTATATCTATGAGAAAAGTGCTGGTAAGTAATGAGCAGTGGGAAGCCATTAGTATGCCTGAAATGGTTTAATGAAAGCTTGGATCATGACACGTCAGGAGCTGTTCTTATCATTTGGACAGCTCCATCTGCATCGTTAATAATTAATTCAGTTCAGTAAGAGTTCAGCTCACACACTCATTTAGAAGTCTTCTTCAGAGAACACCTCTCTGGCTGCTAGTCCCAGGGAGAAATAGGTTTCTGCTTGGCTAACAGCAAAGATCTGGTGATACAAGTATAGCTTTAGAGCTGCATTTGCCAGGTAGCAAAAGCTCCAGGGAGGACAAAAAGGGTCAGAACATGTGCAGTTCAGCTAGGTTACTTCAGAGTGATGTTTCTGTTCTTCTGTCTTATCATATCCATGTCAGCACTGCAAGCTGTGGAATGAATTTTAAGCTGCTAAGCTCAGACAGATGTGATTCAATTGAGCAGGTTGATGACCATAAAACAAACTGTGCACTCCTATAATCTGTGGTACCTTTTTCTTTTTTTAAACTTCTTTGTATTTTTATGTGCATCAATATGGCTGATGTTTAGCTGTGCTATATCATTAAGCAGTGTTAAATTTTATCAGCAAATTGTAAGATTATTATAAATAATAATTTATGAAATTATTATTTGGGGATAGGTAAAAGAATGATCTTTGTCAGTGGGAGAGAAAAAAATGTCCCAGTTTGATGACTTACTCATTTTGACTGAATAAGGGATTTTTTTTTCTCAATTTGCTCTCACTCAACAGAGATGTCTCTTAAGAGATAGTCATCTGTTTACCTGTACACACACACCTGCCCACACACAAGACACACACACACACACGCCAGAGCTAAGCTAAAATCTGGTTAATTCTTGAATGAGTTGTTTCATCTCCAGAATTAATTATTAGCATGGACATTTAGCCTGGTGGGTTGTCGTACATATGTACCACAAACCTAATAGCCTATACTTACTAGTAGTGGCTTCTTTGTGGATAATTGAGTAACTGCATGTACTTACCAAGTTTAAACAAATGTTTGTGTGCGCAGCTGTAACTCCACCTTTTTCCTTTCTCACTGATGCATGGAGCCTTTCAACCTATGCCAAAATACTGTGTTTAAACTTTGTACTATTTACACTGAAAAGAAAAAACAAAGAGCAAGAGGGTCAAGAGTGGCTGCATTGGAATTCAAGGGAGAAGAACAGCAATTGGATGGTAGAGACATTGTTCTCTCCCTCCCTCCTTGCCTGCCTTCCATTGAGAAATAGGGGAAATACCATGTTTGACTATTGTGATTGATTTTGTAAATGTATATCAATGGCAGAAAAATAAATTGAGCAAAAGTAAAAGTAAGAAGGAGAAAGAAATCACTTCTTATAACCAGTGGGAGCTGGGTGTGGGGAAGCACAGAAGTATATGGCTGGGAAGAGAAAAATGCAAGGAAGAAAGGAATTCAGATTTGCAGCCAGTAGTTTATTTGAAACCTACCTTTTTTGTCTTAAAATGACTATAGATTTTTATCAAAGATGTGTTTATTTGCCCCTCTACCTCTTATTCTCATTTCCACAGTTGTATTTTAAGAAAACGAGAAAGAAGTAAGAAAAGGGAAAAAATTTTTGAAATAGTTTTCCCTGCAAAATTTTATTTATCAGAATGTATTGTCTCCTGAAAGGCAGTGACAATATGTATTCTGTCAAACTAAAATTTAGCATTACTTTTTTTTAACATTGGAGAAAATAAGATAACTGTAAAACCACATTTTTAAAAATGTACCTATGCTTCAGTATAT
Organism: Theropithecus gelada; assembly: GCF_003255815.1. Taxonomy (NCBI): domain Eukaryota; kingdom Metazoa; phylum Chordata; class Mammalia; order Primates; family Cercopithecidae; genus Theropithecus; species Theropithecus gelada. The sequence goes on from NC_037668.1 coordinate 109,940,002, forward strand.
ATTCTATTTAATTCCAGAAGATATTTTTTTGTCATATATGTTGGTGGTAGCATAAATCGTTGAGCCATCTAAATGATATAAAAGTTTTTGTATTTCTCTAATAAGACTAGTAATACATATTGAATTTTTTTTATTGAGTTGGGAAAAAGAAAAATCTTATTTAGCGTTTTTTGCCATCTTATATTATGGTTTACAATATGTCATATGCTTTATTTCATAATTTGTCTTGAAACGATGGTATTTTGTCCTCTTCCACGTACCATTGCCTCATTATTTGTATGCCTTTAAGTCGTGTTTCAGAGGCTAAGTTAGTGTTGGGTTTAACTATAAATTTCTTTACATCTAGATGTGAGTGCATTAGCTAAAAGTTTTATTTTCAGTTTCTTCAAGTTGGAGAATTCAGACACTTGTAATTTGAGTGCAAAAATCCCTCAGTGATGATTATTTTTCCAATGCTTTTAGTTGTTTTTAAAGAAACTCACTTTCAAGTCTTCTAAAACATTCCATTTTAAGTATGTTAGAAACAGCTTTTAAAAATTTCATTCTTATATTTGCACTTGGATTCATGAGCTTATGTGTGATATTTAGCTATGTAAAAGTATAAATGACATAAACAGGTTTGGAAAAAATAAACTGTTATTAAGCATGCAACTTGACTAGTGGGAGTAGAAGTGTGGGTGTTTTGGCCAGTTGCTGATTGTGGGATGGTAGTGTTTTACAAAGGAAATGGAGAATTGGTTAATTCTGGCAAATCCATCAGGCAGAAGTCATTTGATGAGCATACCTATTATGTAAATAACATAAATAGGATTTCTTTGAGGCAGTATTTTATATGTTAATTTATTTATCTTCAATTCATTCATCTCTGAATGATTTTTAAGTTGGATTACTTTTTATAGAAATGGAACCTTTTAAATATAGACTTAGTATATCTTTGTTAGGAGACTTCTAATCTTTTCACCCAGAATAAATTGGTTAATTTTATATGGGAAGTCTGTGGGCTGTAGAGTCCAGACCACAGTATATTGAATCCCAGCACTGACAATATAGTAGCTAAGAAGTCTTTGGAAAGATACATCTCAATTATTTCTAAAATGAGTATACAAGTACTGCCTGCTGCCACTGGATATAGGATTGTAGCTGTATTTTTCCTCTGTAATTTTCTTTATTTTCTGAATTTGCATTGTGAATGTATTGTATGTGTAACTAGAAAGACACATTAAACACATGTAATGTAAAAACCTCAGTTAAGTGAGGGGAGCAAAAGAGGAGAAATGTATTGAACAGTCTGTTTTTAAAGGATTAATTGAGATAAGTTTTGTATGGCATATTCACCTTGGTTAGTATTATTAACTAGGAAAAATGACTTTATCATACTTAAGCCTTAATTGTATTTTTATATTGGTAGATTTCATTTTAGTATGTCAGTTTTACTGGAAAGTTGTCCCTGATTTTTGCCATTGAAAAATATTTCTTCTGAGTTGACTTCCAAGATTTTATCATTTTCTACTCTTCTTTTTGCAATATAATACTTTATATGTTCACATTTTTCCACATTCACATTTTTTAGTTTCCTTATAAATTTTATACATTGTAGTGAATAATGAATAACTTTCTTTCCAGAATGTTTAGTACTACTACTATTTTGTTCCCAAAGGGATAACTAATATGCTTAGAAAATTATGAACACCAAATTATGGTCCTATACACTTCAGGAAATTGTTTAAGAAGAGGAAGGAAAAAAACCCTTATGTTCAGAAGTTTGGGATAAAAGAAAGCAAATTGTTCTTATTAGGCCATTCAAAAACAAAGATCAGAAACAAAGGGAGAACGATTTAAAGGATTTAAATTGTGAATCTGCAAAGCAGCCATCTTACCTATTATAGTCAGTTTATTTGTTTACTTGGGTTTTGGTTACTTTTTTTTTTTTTTACAACGTTTATAGGGTTTTTGTTTTTAACCATTCTTGAATTTTACTAGTTAAAGCTAGTGTTGCATAAAATTAAAACAAACAAAAAAAAAACCTCTTGATTTTTGCCTTAAAAAAAAATTAGAGATACACTTTACCATGATTCTTTAAAACCCTAATCAGATATTTACTACTATACTACCAGAAGGATCTCTCTAATTTCTCAAAGGCAGAAATTGTGTCTTACTCATTCACAATACAATAAGCACATCCTTTTATGGAACAAGAATGAAATGTATCATATTGTAACATATCCAAAAAATTCAAGCATTTATTTATATTGTGACCAACTAGAATATTATGGAAGATAAAGCCAGATAATGTTTCTACAATTGTATTTACTTTCTCTCTAGATGTATTTTAAGAAATTAAAAAAAAATTTTTTTTTAAACAAACTGTTTTTGCCCTTAAGTAATTAACATCAAAGGACAGAATGTTACCTGCCAACACTTGTAAAGTTTTGCCCAATTACCTCATTTTATCCCTTAAGAAGGAATTCTCCATCTAAGAGAAATCATAGGGCGCGGTGGACAAAATAACTTGATAGATACATAGCCTACATTAAAGCTTTTCTTAACACTGCTTGTAAACTCATCATGGGGAAGGACTTGGAAATTTTTATTTATTGCCCTTTATCACTTTTCCTAATTATAAAATCAGAAGTAGTGAATGATGAATAGTGTTACCATTTGATCATGTGATATTGTGACTCAGTAAAAATGATCATGTTACTGTAACACAGTTATGCTGATTATCTGCAACAAGGATTTAAATTCATCCTTACCTATAATAGGTGAAATGGGTCCTTTTCTGAATATACTATTTCTGGTATTAAATCATATAAAGCTCACAAAATAACTTTTTTTTTTCCTTTTAAAAAGTAATCTAAAAATAAAATGGCAAAAAAAAAAATCCAGGAACAATGTAATTTAGTTCTATTTTTGGAGCATAAAAATGGAACTGCCTCCTCCTCTTCTTCCAACATTCTTCCAGATGTCTGTAGAAACAAATGCAAATTACCAACCTTTGTCTCTTAGTCAAAACACAGCTCCTCTTCCTCTGAGCAAGCTCAGGTTGACCTCTTGGAATCCACTCACTTTCCTTCTTGTCAGATTACATCTTCCTCATTTTGCTTTTGTTTGCACCTAGATTCTTTGCATAGCTGAATGTTTAGAAGGACTCAAAACAGCCTTTTGTCAGAATGTATCTACTTCCTTACACTACAGAGACATAGAAAAAAAGGACTGATGGCTTTTAACAGTTAAATGGCAAAACATACCTATATAAACTTTATCTTACTTTATTATAACAAACATTTATCATATGTTATTTCATTTGGTCCCCACAATTGCCTTATGAATAGATCAGACAGATGTGATTGTCCTCATTTAATCAGTCAAAATCAAGAGCTAGACTCACAACCAAGACTTATGGTTCCAAACCCAGCAATTTTGTAGATTACATGATGTACATGATGTAAATACTCCTTCTAAGGAATTCATTTTAGTGTTTCCATCAGATGGCTTTTAGGCCCTGGAGTACATCTAGCTAAAGAAACTAATTTAGGTTTTCTAATTTATTTAATCATTACCATATAATACTGACTTAATGAGGTTCAATTTGATGTCAAATGATCTATTAAAGAATTGATCATACATAGCCAGAGTATTTTTTAGTAGACTCAACTTGATCATTGCATACATAAAAAAATTGTATCAGTATCTGCCATATAAACATGGATTGATACATTTGCAAGAACTATTCATTTTTCAGCTGTTTGTTCATTGTGGTCTAATTCTTTGTTTGTTACAACAGCTAAATATTGTCTTCCTGGTGATCACATTATGCAAAATGGTGAAGCATTCAAACACTTTGAAACCAGATTCTAGCAGGTTGGAAAACATTAAGTAAGTATTTTGTATTTTAATTTTAATACTTGGCAAACTAAGTAAAAGATACTCTCCACAGGGAACACAGGGATTTCTACCTTCTGTCAACTGTAGAAATTATTCAAAATGAAGTTTTACTGCCCTCAAGTTGAATCTGTGTTACTGTATCACCAACACTGGTCAAAGATTAGATAATAAAATTGCTGTCTTGATCTAGAACCATAAATTGTTTCAGTGGCTTCCTGGAAATTCCGTATCATTGTAGCAATTTCATTTGAATTTAAAATGCAGTTCAAAATGATTTTCCTATTTGCATGGCTGATATGATTATATTAACTTTGTTTTGTTAAATGACTTTTTGCTTTAAGGATTCTGAGCAGTTTCCACTCCTAATCCTGTTTTCCTAAGAGAATTTACTCTATTACTATTGTTAACTTGAAGATTATCTGTTGTTTTCATGCTAATTAAACAAATATTTACTCTATCTTAATGTTGAATAAAAGCTGCAATAGTCTGTCAATGGAGAAAATGCTATCTAATTAACAAAAAATGATAGCTGTTGTTCATTAAATCATCTTATGGAAACATTTTCAGAGTTACCTTTAAAATATCTGAGCCTTTTAATTTAGAACTTGAGAAGGTATTATTCAAGTTGGTTATAATGTGATTGTAAAAAATACTATTTTTAGTGTCAAAAATGGCAGATCTATAGTAAGGGTAAAAATTTTTTTTTTATTTAGATGTTTTAGATAGGTTAGTGCCAACTTCATTGCATGTTGCATGGTAAGAGAGAGAGCTAATCTTTAGCATCTCTCTCTTTTCTTCCTTTTCCTCTTTCTGTCTTCTCATCTACACCAGTAATTACCGTGTTTGTGATGGCTACTATAATACGGACTTACCTGGGTAAGGTAGAACCCTACATTAACAAATTTATAGCATGATTTATGTTTTTTACAAATCCGTCAATATCATGAACTGCCCTTAACTTTTATAATTATTTTGAAATATCTAGTTTGCTATAGTATTTTAAAACTATAATATGCCTTTATTTTTTAATTGCTTGCCTCTGCATTTTGACTTTCTTAATTTTGACTAATTTATAAAATATATAAATGCTTTCTTATTACTTTCTATTTTAATTCTGTCTAATAATTTTGTTTCTCTTTTCTGCTTATAATGCTTTCTAGCTATGAAGATAATAAGCCATTTATCAAGTAAGATCATTAGTTAGACATGGAATGCACTGACTTTAAATCCTTCTCATTCCGTCCTATTTCCTACAGTTCTTTTCTTCTTAAGCTATTCATGATGAAATCTCTCCAAAATTATTTTATTTTGAAGTTGTTCTCATGTTTTTGTCCCATTTCAGCTAGGCTTCTTCATGCTTTAGTTATAAAACCTTAGGTTCACCTAAGACTAGTTTATTAGAATCTGAAGTTTAGGTGTTAAGTGATTATCTGCCATTTAACCTTTCTGTATGTGTCACATTATTCAGCGTCATGTGAGTACACCAAAGGAATAAAAATACAGAAGTAAATTAATTAAGCACTCCTTAATTTCTTTTATGAAAATGCACATAAAAGACAAAGTCATAGGGGATATATTACACCTTGTATTTTAATATAGTTTTGATACTTTGTTTATTCGGGAATAAGAAAAGGTCATACCTGCTGTTGCTGTTTTCACTGGAGGCTGCAGTACTAAATGCTATTGTTCTTTCTTAATCAGTGAAAGGTTAAAGCCAAAATGCTGTTGAATTTGAATGTGAACATAGAGAAAGTCAACTGCCACTACTGATATGTTAACATTTAAGCGTGATGCGTGTTTTTTGCTCATTGAACGTGTTAAAAAAGTTCACTTTATTTTTCCAGGTCTTGGGTGCTTGGCGCTTTTGCTCTTCTGTGTCTTCTTGGCCTCACCTGGTCATTTGGGTTGCTTTTTATTAACGAGGAGACTATTGTGATGGCATATCTCTTCACCATATTTAATGCTTTCCAGGGAGTGTTCATTTTCATCTTTCACTGTGCTCTCCAAAAGAAAGTAAGTAATTGAAAACACCTAGGGGCTCAGATTACTCATTCTTTGATTTGAGTATAATAGATACAGTAAAGAATATTTTAAGTCACATCTGGCATATTGTTAAAGAGCATCATATTTTTAATTATAAGTTAATTTTAATACCTGTCTGAAAATTTAGGTTCATCTATAAAATAATACCAGTCATCTTTTGTATCTCAGTTCGGGAATGTTACAAACTAGATACTTAGGTTAAGATCTCTTCCTTGCTTGTAGGGTCTATAAAATGCTAGGTACAAAGGGTATACAAGGTAAAATAAAAGGTTAAATAAAACTCATTCTTTGTTTGCTAAAGGCATTGCAGTGGCTCACACTGAAGTTGAGTAAAGGATAAATGATGTTAATTTTTAAAGCACCAGACATACAAAAAATTAATGTTAACTTTTGAGTAATTTTGAAGGATCTAAAAATCAATAATTACTACCTTACGTCATACTGTTTTGTCCTGATTTTATGTTAAGTGGAGTCAGCAAAAATGATTCAAAACTTACAGATGAAAAGCTTTAATCTGTAGCAAGAAGGTGTAAACCTAAGGGAATTGCTTAGGTGCTATTTAAGTATAAAATTTCCATACCTTTCACTAGGTATCATCCTTTTTCTGACTTCATATCTAATGTAGTCGTTTTATTCTGTTATTACTAGTTGGTCACTAAATTGAACAGAGAAATAGAATTGTGAAAGTGAAAACTATTATGTTTTCAGTCCTGACAAGATGATAGTGTTGTTACTTCCATCAGTTTTGAATAAGCTATAATTTTGAGATAATGACAGTGGAATGTGCAATACTGACAGATAATGTACATTCACAGCAATATAGGCATTAGGCAAAACCAACACTGGAAGGTATTATTTGGATAAAATACCATTTTGATTGCCATTGTCTTGGTTATGCAGCATTTCATAGCAGTTAACACCCATTAAATGTGTTGAAATTTTTTGTGAGGTATGATGTGTTATTTAATAACAATGAACTTTAACTTATAAACATTGTACAGGGGTAACATTAGTAATTACTTTGGCTTTTATATATTTCCTACATAAGTGAGCATTTTATATACAGGCATATTATTGTATTTTCATAATTTTTGTGCTGTTGTGCCAAGCATCTTTGACACAAAGCATAGACATAGCAGAAAACGAGTGAGGTAGTCATTATTTCTTCATATATGAGAAAAAGAAGTATAACTTAGTCTCGGATACATCCACTTGGGTGCACCAGGATGAGTTGTTAAGAATATGATATAAAATGGTTAAGTTAAAATCATGGTTATAACTGCTTGAATGAGCATATTTAGGCCAAGAAAATGCTTTGAAGCCTCAACCACTTTGTTATTTGTTCTAATAGGTTAATTAAATAAAGCTAAAAAGATGAAAATGCAAGTGCACTTAGATTTAAATGCCGTCTACTGATTTCTAATTTTCTAATTTTGCAAGCAGTAAGTGTCAAAGTCATGGTCTTTACAGGCAGTTACTGCACATAAACTTCTGAGTTGAGGGAAAGCCTTTGAGTGTTTCTGTAACCTATTAGAAAAAATGTTTTCTTACGCAGTTTCTTCTTGTCTGTCTTGTAATTTCACAGTCTGGCTCTAACCCACAAGAAAACATGTATATGCCAGTATAGCTGCAATAGTCCAACAGCACCCTCTCCCTCTTTACTTAATTCTGTAACACTGCTTTAGATGGGGCCCTATTATTTAACAGTTGTTCGGACTTCACTTTTTAAAGTTTAGTTGAAACTTTTTTTAGACCTAACAACTTTTTTTTTGCATTCATATATTCAAGCTTCAGGGGAAAAGGGGAAATTACATGGGTAACTCATTAACGTGAATGGAAATTGCATAAATAGTTCCCTTGTGTGCTAATGAAGTGAATAGACATCTTAAACTCTCTACACTAAAAGTTAAAGCTCGACACATCAGAAAATGAAGAAAATGTTCTGTCCTAATTAGTGGCAAATGTATCAAAGTACTTGTTTTCTTTATTCTTGTGCCAAAGTAGTCTTGTCATTATAAAGAGGTTACCCGCAAAACTATGCAAAAGAGGTTTCTGTGTTGACCTACCTAAGAGGACATGAAGCATATAAAACTTCAACAACTGAATTACAGAGTGGTTAAATGTAATTAAGCAAGGAAAATGCTAAACTTTTTGTCCCGTTTTTTTAGCATAAAATAAAAAATTGGAGTTACTAAGTATAAGAGAATAAAACTATAAATATATTGCTATTATTTAATAACTAACATTTATATTATAACAGGATATAGAGTATTTCTTCATGTTGTATCACATTTTAAAGATTCTACTAGCCAGTCTAGTGGACAGAGATATTTTTCTGATTACTATTTCAGTAATTTTAATTGAACTTGATTTTGCAAGTTCAATTTATTTTCTCCACGGATAAGTCTTAGTGGAACTTTTAATTCTTTTCGGTTGTCTTCACTGTTCATTTAATTAGAGAGAAGCAAGTATGTTCATATTAATCCCTTGGTCTCGTGATTATTCAATGCAGGTACGAAAAGAATATGGCAAGTGCTTCAGACATTCATACTGCTGTGGAGGCCTCCCAACTGAGAGTCCCCACAGTTCAGTGAAGGCATCAACCACCAGAACCAGTGCTCGGTATTCCTCTGGCACACAGGTAACAAAGAGTTTGACAGCATCTTTAATTAACCGTATTTATAGAAAGCCTACTGAGACATGTTCTGTTCAGATGCACTAATTGTCTCCTCATTATAATGATCTAGATAGCAAATACTTGCTTTTTTAGTATTTTGGTTTTAATGTCTTCTTAAACATTTCTTCAGTGTTTCTTTATATGTGAACATCCTTTTTTATGGAGAGTTACTTAAGAAGTATATCATAATCGTCTTGTAGCCTAAGGCCATATAGCACAATGCTCATAGAAGGCACTCAATAAACGTATATTGAATAATCAGTGATCTCCACTTTTTTAAAAAAAGACAATAAAATAACATGTTTTTAAGAGTGGAGGATTAAATATCCCTTAGTTGCTTAGTAAATAAACAATAGACATTGTTAGTTTTAGACCAGAAACAACACACATTCTTTAAAAGACCACCAGATAATCCTACATAGGTTGTTTAGGGTAAATCTCTGTATGTCTTTAATAAGGTAAGCTTGGGGAAACTAACAAAACACGTTTGTCTCGCTGTTTTGTATTAATAGAGTCGTATAAGAAGAATGTGGAATGATACTGTGAGAAAACAATCTGAATCTTCTTTTATCTCAGGTGACATCAATAGCACTTCAACACTTAATCAAGGTCAGTTATCAGGAAAATTTGAATTATTACCATTTATTAAAGTACATATAAATTCCTTTTATTCAATAATATAATGCAAGAAATATAATTTTAAACTGCATTAACAGGATGCGACTTGAAGGTAATTATTGAAAATATACCTTACCACAGATTAAAAATATTATCCTAGGGAGTACAGATTTATTCTTTCTGACCAAGACATTTATGAAGGTTTTCTTCATAAAACATTAATAAAATTAGAATAATTACTATTCACATGAAACAGTACCATGGAAATTATGTTTTTAATCTTTCTTTCAAAAAGTGAAAAATAAATGCTAAAATCATTTGTAGAAATCTTCATAAATAAAAACACATGAAAGTTTATAAGCAACTTTTTCTATATCGTTTGATGTGTCTACAGTGGCAGCTTTAAATTCATCAGTCAATACAGTTCTTAAAATATGCTAGGAAATGAAGTAATTTAGAAAAGAGTATATGCACACACATGTATTCTTGAATAAAAGCTTAATACATTCCAATTTAGTATGAAAAATTATATGGTATTGTATATATCCTTGGAAGGATAATTTAATCACGCTATTTTCAGTTTGATATGTACTGATTTGTAATACAGGTTAGAATTTATTACAATGAAATATAATGACATTTTAAACTGTTGACATTGTTCTAGTGAGATTCTCATTTAAAATGAAAAAAAGGTGTATGTGTGGTAGCGATACTAACCTGAATTTTAAGATATTTTTATCCAAATTACATTAGCTATGCAAAACATAATCAGTAAGTATTTAAAAGTTTGTAATTTGTCAGTTAGAATGAAAGACATGTGCATTTCTTCTGTTGCTTTGGTATTTTACTTCGTTCTGTTGGCTATCAAAAAGTAAATGCATTATTCAATGATTCATTTTTGAAACCTGGCAAATAATATTACATAATGAAAATTCTTGTTATGTAGAATTTGTGAATGACCTAATAGTTCATTGTATAGTCTTTTTTTTCTCAGCATGTGTGCTTTTGCATTTACTAAGAGCAGCTTTTTGCAGTGTGTCATACTTTCCACCTGTTTGTGAAAGTTGTTTTTCCTCCTGCTCGTATCAAAGTTGGTATTAACACAGATGTTTTCATGAGAGATAATCCCACACCTGTAAATTCTGAAAGTTTGAGATTCCCTCTTCTGGGCCTCAGTGGTTATGTTTTTAATATTAAGCAGTAACATCTTGAAACATAATGTTGATTTCTATGCATTTAATTGCCATTTTTGTTTAACAGTGCTTTTGTATAAATTAGTAAATGTCATCCTCAGCAGGTGTTTACTTGGGGGATTTAGAAAGCACCTGTGAATTACTGGAATTTAACTTCCCTCTCCCTTCTCTCCTGCAAATTAGTAGTTCAAATACAGTCAGAATATTTCAACAGATTTTCCATTGCCAACTTGTCCACTACCCTTGATGAATAAAAAAAAATACTTTACTACCACTGTAACGCTAAAATAAGAGACTGATGTACTTTTTTCTGTGTTTTGTTGTTGTTGTTTTTTTTTACTTTAGGAATGACTGGCAATTACCTACTAACAAACCCTCTTCTTCGACCCCACGGCACTAACAACCCCTATAACACATTGCTCGCTGAAACAGTTGTATGTAATGCCCCTTCAGCTCCTGTATTTAACTCACCAGGTGTGCTTTACTTACAAATAAAACTACCTTTCTTTGCTGCTAAACAGAGCTATGATCTTTGCCCTGTTTCTAAAATATTCAAGTTGCCATATATTTATTATTACATTCTTAATTTATCAATTAAAAAAAATTACGATATTGCCTATGCCAGGCTTCTAAAACTGCACTATATTATAGTAAAAGCTCAGTCATGATAGTATTTACAATAATTATCCATGTTTTTAACACAGGTGGCATAAATCTTAATATATTATTACAGGACTGACATCACATGGTCTGAGAGCCCATCTTCAAGATTTATATCATTTAGAGGTATCCTATCTATATAATATACTGTTCAGTTAATTCTAAAGCTTGCTGACAAAATTTGCTTCTGGAATGAATTAGCTAATGAAGATAATTTGGATGCCTAGCTATAGAAAACCACATTCAGCTTATCAATATATCCAAACTATAGTATAGTGCAGCTTTATGTAGTTTTCTTTTTTCTTAAGAAAAAATTCAGAATAAAGTTAATATTAGTCAGCTTATACCTATAGTTTTTAATTGGGGGAGGGGGAAAGATTGTCACTAACCCATCTTATATTACTATGTTGTTTAATAGCTTATTTTAAATAAAAGCATATATATGTTTAATATTAACAATTTTCAAGATTTTGGTAAGGTTTTCACATAATTACTGCTAGCATATAATCTTTATTTGTGATGAATATTTGCCACTAAATTAAACACAGAACTTCGTTTCCATTTTTTTCTTAAAATTATTTTTTAATGTAACTGCAGCTTCTCTTTTCATTCTCTTGTTTTTTTTTTTACTTTCCTTATGCTTTCCTCTAGCAACCTACAGAGAGACAAGTATGGGAGTAAAACTTAACTTTGCCTATCAAATGTAAATTTTTTCAGCATGATTTTTAACGGGCACAATTAAAACATAACTAGCAGTCATGAAGTAGACTCAGCGGGCAAGTGGTTCACAATTTGCAACTAAAATGTTACCAAATTCAAACAGTACATCCATCTGTACTGCCTTTTGTCAGTAATGGAGGTCTGTAGCAAATGCTGTCCATACTTAAGTATACGCAATGCTGAAATAATTTGCTCTATAAAGCCTGAAGTACTGTCAACCAAAATGCTTAATAATTGATTTATCATTTCTGCATTCCCACAGTAATCTTGCTACAGGCTGTGGAAAATCTTCAAGTGAATTACCTGAACTTGGGCAGAAAAAGATACCTCTTCAAAACCAGTCAAAGATGGCTTAAATCTGCAGTATATCATAGAAAAGACCTTTTGGATTATATCCAGTATATAGTGTTATATTTACCAAGCAATGATAAAACAAAAGAAAATCTTTGAAAACAGTGAACCTCTACAGAGGAAACAAATGCTAGCAAGTGAGCCATGTGTCACTCATACCTTTAAGTGCCAAATGTTTTTTTAAATAATCTTACGAAGATTATAGCACATAACATGAATTCATGAAGCTAAAGAATTGTGTCTACCAAGTTAAAGGAAGCCTTACAAATAACTATCACAATTTCATTTTGTTGCACATGGAACGTGATACAAATTTGTCAGTTTTTCAAATGTGGAAGTTGGGACAGTCTTTAAACAATACAAATCACTAACAAATATAATCTTCCCTCATTTTCTCGTTTTTTTGCTGATGATAATTTGCCCAACAATGATCACATATTTATTGGTCATGAAGTTTGTATCAGGCAATACAGATTTTTTTTTTTCTGAAGGAAACTGCATTTTCTAGGATATCTGCAGCTTTAAGAGTGGAGTGAGCACTAAAACGGGAAATTTCGTATTTTTTTTCCAAGAACTAAATTTTTTCCTAAACTCCTCCAAGCCTTGCATACAATGCAGCAGCCTCACAGTGGTCAGTTTCATTTCAATAACATCATTTCATTCTTTTTTTTTTTACAGACCTATCTGTAGACTGTGATTTTTTTTTTTCTCTAGGATTTTGAGAATGAATAACCTAACTTTCCATGGTGCAGACCATTTAATTTTCTCTTGACTTTTTTTTTTTCATTTGCTTGAGAAGCACTGTGATGTCTTAGTTTACATGTTTATGTGTCTGTGGAAAATACAACTCTGATTCCAATAGAGCATGTTACCATGTTTTTTTTCCCCCCCTCCTAAACCTCTTTTCCTGTCTTCAGCAGACTTATCCAATCTTTCATTCCTTTAGAAATAAAAATATATTAGCCAAGGCTGCCACCCTTCTCCCATTCCATAGTTAATATTTATTCTTGGTTTAATTTCTGTGACCCATACTTAAGAAATCTCTAACATTTCTGCTTTTGACCTCCATGGCCATGGTGTCTGTGGGCCAATCTCGTACAGTAGACTCTGCTGGTTCATTCGGTGCTGTCACTGTGACTGATGCAGACTGCAGGGCTGCAGGCAAACTTTGACCACTAGAAGCCTGGGGCCATTGCTATTAGAGAGATTATTAGTACCAAATACTCAAAATAATAAATATTAAATGAAAAATAAAAGGCTGCTATTGCTGGTAATCTAATTTGTTGAACCCTTGCTCTGACTAAGTTGCTGAGAAGCTTAGAAATTCTTCATCATGTTACAATAAATCATTTTACTTTCTTTTATATATCAGCTACTCTTAGGCCAGATAGCCTGAGCAGACAGACATGATGTGAGTTGTCCAAAGTGAGTCATTCCACCTGCTGTCTATCGTGATGTTGGATGGTGCTTGTGGACCCCTGGTCCAGTCAGTATGAGAGATGGCTGTCTTTGTTTAACATGACTTCTTTGTATCTGTCCATGTTTTCATTCTTTTTTTTACTTCATCTCCAGAAAAAAGGAAATGTTAGAATGTTGTTTAAAAAGTTGCTTGCCAGTTATGTGGGTTTATGTTGTACATTTTGCCTTTCAGTTTTGTATTGTGACTTATTCCTTTTTAATTTAGTGTTGTTTAGGACAAATTCTGTTAATTTTATTTTTATAAACCATAGTCTTGTACTTTAAAATGTAAATGTCACTAATGAATTGCTTTGCATTAACTATGCAAGGGCATGGAGTGAAGTCTTCTTTGTGTCAGAGATTTGACCAAAATCAATTAATAAGTACTGTCTCCCGAAATTGACAAAGTATTACTGTGTATGCCATTTTCCCTCCCTTGAAAACAGTATTATTTTTAACACTTTTTCCTGTTATCTGAGGGGTTGCAACTGTTTACAGTTGGGAATGCGGGAAAGCCTGGCACTTCTCAAGTGTTAGCTTTCAAATACAACTTTGTCCTGAACGACATTAAAAAGTTTTGTACAAAAGAAATAGAGTTTCTTTGTAAAGGAACAGAGACAGTAACGGTAACTCCCCCTCTTCTGTTTCAGGACATTCACTGAACAATGCCAGGGATACAAGTGCCATGGATACTCTACCGCTAAATGGTAATTTTAACAACAGCTACTCGCTGCGCAAGGGTGACTATAATGACAGCGTGCAAGTTGTGGACTGTGGACTAAGTCTGAATGATACTGCTTTTGAGAAAATGATCATTTCAGAATTAGTGCACAACAACTTACGGGGCAGCAGCAAGACTCACAACCTCGAGCTCACGTTACCAGTCAAACCTGTGATTGGAGGTAGCAGCAGTGAAGATGATGCTATTGTGGCAGATGCTTCATCTTTAATGCACAGCGACAACCCAGGGCTGGAGCTCCATCACAAAGAACTCGAGGCACCGCTTATTCCTCAGCGGACTCACTCCCTTCTGTACCAACCCCAGAAGAAAGTGAAGTCCGAGGGAACTGACAGCTATGTCTCCCAGCTGACAGCAGAGGCTGAAGATCACCTACAGTCCCCCAACAGAGACTCTCTTTACACAAGCATGCCCAATCTTAGAGACTCTCCCTATCCGGAGAGCAGCCCTGACATGGAAGAAGACCTCTCTCCCTCCAGGAGGAGTGAGAATGAGGACATTTACTATAAAAGCATGCCAAATCTTGGAGCTGGCCATCAGCTTCAGATGTGCTACCAGATCAGCAGGGGCAATAGTGATGGTTATATAATCCCAATTAACAAAGAAGGGTGTATTCCAGAAGGAGATGTTAGAGAAGGACAAATGCAGCTGGTTACAAGTCTTTAATCGTAGAGCTAAGGAATTCCAAGGGCCACATGCAAGTATTAATAAATAAAGACTCCATTGGCCTGATGCAACTCCCTCAAACTCTGCTTGAAGAGATGACTCTTGACCTGTGGTTCTCCAGTGTAAAAAAGATGACTGAACCTTGCAGTTCTGTGAATTTTTATAAAACATACAAAAACTTTGTATATACACAGAGTATACTAAAATGAATTATTTGTTACAAAGAAAAGAGATGCCAACCAGGTATTTTAAGATTCTGCTGCTGTTTAGAGAAATTGTGAAACAAGCAAAACAAAACTTTCCAGCCATTTTACTGCAGCAGTCTGTGAACTAAATTTGTAAATATGGCTGCACCATTTTTGTAGGCCTGCATTGTATTATATACAAGACGTAGGCTTTAAAATCCTGTGGGACAAATTTACTGTACCTTACTATTCCTGACAAGACTTGGAAAAGCAGGAGAGCTATTCTGCATCAGTTTGCAGGTCACTGCAAATCTTTTACATTAAGGCAAAGATTGAAAACATGCTTAACCACTAGCAATCAAGCCACAGGCCTTATTTCATATGTTTCCTCAACTGTACAATGAACTATTCTCATGAAAAATGGCTAAAGAAATTATATTTTGTTCTATTGCTAGGGTAAAATAAATACATTTGTGTCCAACTGAAATATAATTGTCATTAAAATAATTTTAAAGAGTGAAGAGAATATTGTGAAAAGCTCTTGGTTGCACATGTTAGGAAATGTTTTTTCTTACACTTTGTCATGGTAAGTTCTACCCATTTTCACTTCTTTTCCACTGTATACAGTGTTCTGCTTTGACAAGTTAGTCTTTATTACTTACATTTAAATTTCTTATTGCCAAAAGAACGTGTTTTATGGGGAGAAAAAAACTCTTCCAAGCCAGTTATGCCATGCCTTGCACAGAAGTGGTGAAATCTAGAAAAGATTGTGTGTCACCCCTCTGTTTATTCTTGAACAGAGGGCAAAGAGGGCACTGGGCACTTCTCACAAACTTTCTAGTGAACAAAAGGTGCCTATTCTTTTTTAAAAAAATAAAATAAAACATAAATATTACTCTTCCATATTCCTTCTGCCTATATTTAGTAATTAATTTATTTTATGATAAAATTCTAATGAAATGTAAATTGTTTCAGCAAAATTCTGCTTTTCTTTTCATCCCTTTGTGTAAACCTGTTAATAATGAGCCCATCACTAATATCCAGTGTAAAGTTTAACACGGTTTGACAGTAAATAAATGTGAATTTTTTCAAGTAGTTAACATGTGAACTCTTATGTATGATACATAATTGGCTTTAACATGTTGGTCCCTTCCCACCCCTTCCCACCTTGGTTTAAGTAATGTCATACCAAAGCCCAGGGATATATGAAAGGATACAATTAAGTTGCCTGTTTGTTCTTCATGCTGAAAAGAATGTATGTCTTCTCATTTCCCACTACATATGCACAAAATCTGTTGGATAAGTTTTAAGAGGGATATATTCTGAAAGCATTTTTGTTTGTTGCATTGTAACAGGACTAAAAAAAGAAGGGTTGGAAGTTCTACCATCAAATTTAGGCATCATAAAAAGTTTTTAACTGATTTTTCAGCAGTATTGGGAAATTTCTTAAACATACTTTAAGGATTATAAATATCCCTACAGATAGCTGTGAATACCAATATTCATTACCCTGGAAAAGTTTTAC
Organism: Theropithecus gelada; assembly: GCF_003255815.1. Classification (NCBI taxonomy): domain Eukaryota; kingdom Metazoa; phylum Chordata; class Mammalia; order Primates; family Cercopithecidae; genus Theropithecus; species Theropithecus gelada. Next base: position 109,956,722 of record NC_037668.1, read on the forward strand.
TCCAAGTTCAAAAATCATATAATTGAATATCAAGAAACAGATTTTTTCTGTTTGTATCATAAGCGTTTATACAAAATTATTCTAAAGCTTAATGGTTCTAATTCTCAGATACTGCCACCAGCTTATAAATCGCTTACTTTTATGTAGACACACACATGCCNATCATATAATTGAATATCAAGAAACAGATTTTTTCTGTTTGTATCATAAGCGTTTATACAAAATTATTCTAAAGCTTAATGGTTCTAATTCTCAGATACTGCCACCAGCTTATAAATCGCTTACTTTTATGTAGACACACACATGCCAATTGAATTTAAAAAGCAATGAGAGTTAAAAATTAAGTGCATATATATATATATATATATATATATATATATATATTTTTTTTTTTTTTTTTTAAGAGTGTCCCTTTGTCACCCAGGCTGGAGTGCAGTAGTGTGATCTCGGCTCACTGCAACCTCCACCTCCCAGGTTCTCAGATTTAACAATCCTCTGAGAAAGGTACTCATTTCTTTGGCTAAAATTCTTCTGGGATTTATAAACTTTGCTTGCTAAAGGAGGGCATTAGATAATCAAGTATTTTTAATTTTCTATCTTGTTATACTTATTTTGAATGCCTAAAACCATACAGTATTGTGTGATGTGTACTTCCTAGTATACAAGCTACCTAGAGTCAGGCTGGTTCAGTAATAAATTTTTTAAAGGCAACACTGATTATTCAGTTAGCCCTGTTTCTTTCTCTTGAGGCAGTTCTCAAAACTCTAAAGACATGAACAGTGCATAGTACCTAAATGGCTACTGTTCTCTAATGTCTTTATCCCATAGATTCAATTTGGAAACCATCATTGATCTTTGGCCTCAAAAGAAGAGTCATTTTAAAGCATTTCTTTTCAAAAATATATAAATGTTGCCTTAAATTCCATCTAGGATTCCCCTAGTACAAGATAGTTTCTTAGGTTTATAATTATTAAACTACGGTTTTAATGCAGATGCATTATTTTATTTATTAACCTAGTTTCTTGGGATCTGCCCAGACTTCACCTGAATGTACAGTTTTCACATTCTTGATTGTTTTCTCTTTGTGATAGTCACAACTGTGAACTTACAAAGTCACATTATTATAGTTCTTCCTAGGGACATTCACTCTGTTAGTCTTTATTTTTAAAAAATAGTCATAATATTATCTTGTTATGTTGGTCAAACTGGTCTCTAACTCCTGGTCTGAAGCAGTCCTCCCACTTGGCCCTCCCAAAGTGTTGGGATTAGAGGTGTGAGTCACTGCGCCAACATTAGTCTATTCACAATAAGGATGTTTGTGTTAATTTGTTTTAGATGTGACTTGACACAGGTTACTCCAAATTGACCTCCTCTTGTTTTTTAAAAAAGGCCGTTCTATTTGCAAAACACACACAAGACCAACTTATAGTTTATCCATTTATATATTTTCATCTTAGAGGCATTTATATTCATTTATGTGGAAGAATCCATACAAATCTATAAATCACTTAAATTTGTCCTCATTTTCCACTCATCCACATTTGAGGGCACTGACATATAATATTTTAACCAGTAAAACATTATTTGACAGAAAATCACTATCTTCTCCCCAAAAAGAAGAGAAGCGTCATGCACAAATTTATTGCTAAATTTCAAAAAAAAATGTTCACTTGTTTTATGAATGTGTTTAGGATGCTTTATGTATTATTTCAATGAGAAAGGAGAAAATGTATTTTTTCCTTCAATTCAACATTGAACCTCAGGCTTAAAACTGACTTTTTAATGTCCTTGTGGGACAGGGAGTTTTGTAAACAATTTTAACTCAGTAAGTTACAATGTCCTAAGTAGAAACACTTGAAGAAATGCCCACTAGTTGAATTTTTGAAATGAAAATAGCTCTTTGTATTTTCTCAATACTGAAATCTTGAAGGGCAGTCCTTCCTGCAGAATTTTACAAAAAACTTAGTACCTAGAGTTTACACAATCCTGTGTTCCAGCTATTTCTCTTTCCCTGGAGTTATTTCATTAAATCTCAAATGTCAGTATGAAAAGTTACTGGCGTGTTGAATGTAGATGAGAATTGCTTCTCAGCATAATAAAATTAGTTTTTTGTTTTTTTTTTTCTTGGTGAAAATGCCATATCATATGCTTCCTGCTAGTGAGCACCAAGTTGATTTGAAGTAGTCCTTAAAGAGCATGTATAGGGAGACTGGAAGCATTAGTGTTAAAGAATCATGAGTGAATAGTAGTGAGTCTGGAGATTAATTCGTGACAGCCTTAATTATCATTTGAATGGTTTGGAATTAGAACTTTCAGTTATGTCAGTTTTATTCTTTCTCCAAATGATTGTAGAAATGCATTGTGTTAGTCAAATGCACTAAGCAGGAAATTTTAAATGTTTAAGAAGGATATCGGACCAGGTGCAATGGCTCATGCCTGTAATCCCAGCACTTTGGGAAGCCGAGGTGGGCGGATCACCTGAGAGCGGGAGTTCAAGACCAGCCTGGCTAACATGGTGAAACCCCATCTCTACTAAAATACAAAATTAGCTGAGCATGGTGGCGTGCGCCTGTAATCCCAGCTACTCAGGAGGCTGAGGCAGGAGAATTGCTTGAACCTGGGAGGCGGAGGTTGCAATGAGCGGGGATCACGCACTGCACTCCAGGCTGGGTAACAGAGTGAGATTCCATCTCCCAACAGAAAAAAAAAAAAGATACACCACATTTTTAACCAAAATGTACTTTATATGTATTACTGATGCCTTGTACAACGTGTGGGATCAGTGGGAACTCCTGGAAGTTATGCAAGTTCATTTCAAGGCGCTGTGGCCATTGAGCTTTCAAGGCCAGCATAACATATCTCTGTCAGAGGGCATTAATAAGCCTAAGTGCACCGTGCAATTAGGCTAATTAAATGTACTACAAGCATTTTTCAAATATTAGCAATAGACCACTCCTCAGCTCTTAATAAGGCTTCTCTGGAGTCTTCCTTCTCCTGATGGCATTACTTTTACTGAGTGTTCAGTTTCTCAGAAAGAAGCCTTCAGAAGCCAGTTTGATTTTTAAATCTTTTTGTTTTTACTGGCGAAAATGTTCTGAATTAAAACGTTGTGAAATGCTGCTAGGTATACTGGCATTTAACATTATGGATCACAATGAAATAAGAAACAACAAAAACAGGTAACTTAATACAGCTGAGCTCACCAAAACCTTTACCTGCTGTGGGAAAAGAAGACTGCCCCATGAATCTTTCACATATTTCTCTATTATGTACTTATCAAATCTGTAAGACCAAAGTCTCTTAGAAATGTTTAAAAGGCACAGTTAAGCAAGCCAATGTTGTGTGGGCATAAGAGACTAGTGATGAATGATCAATTGATGAATAGTTTTCTGAATGTGTTTTTCACAAGCATTTTTAAATCACATGTTAGAAGTAAGCTTTTTTAAAAGCATGGAGGAAATCACAGCAACATGGCTTTCTTGTTTGATTTTATTAGGGAAAAATGACAGATGGTTTGATACTCTCTTAGAAAGGCTGACAGCTACTATATAGAACCACTCAGGAACAATAATGATAGGTATCAACAATACCGATTAGATGAAAGATTCATTTATGTTTTTCTGCTGAAATATCAATCTTAATAAATAGATGGCTTTTAAACCAAAACGTAGTACTAATATACAGTAAATTCTTTTACCACTGTAATAAAGGAGCTACAAAACAAGGATTGCTGTCTAGTTTTTTAAAGATCCCTCAGACTAAATGATTTTGTCCCATTCACTAATTTTGCACAGTATAACAGAAATAAAAGCGCTAGCACCTACCTTTTGACAGATGCTTAAATATATGCCAGGCTCTGTACTAAAGTTGTTGTTTTACTGCACTTAATCCTCAGTTCTTTGAGTAGGGTATTATCTATTTTTTGCAAATAAGAAAAATAGTTTGCTCACGGTCTCACAGCTGGTAAGTGGCAGAACCTTCACTAGAATGATTTATCTTTGACTGCATAGTTTGAGCATTTAACCAACATGTGTCACCTCTAGTTTTACTTGGAGTTCCAAGAATGTTCTTTATACATCATGGACTCTGTCTCTGCTGCCAGTCATAAAGGTTTTTTTGTTGGCTTTTGAGTCTATGGAGAAAAATGGAAATTAAGTAAGGAAGTCAAATAAGTCAAAGTGTTTCAGAAGAAGAAACCCCTGGTAAAAGATAATCTATTTACCTCTAAAAGGTAAATCTTAGCAGAAGTGGGCCCAGTAGATTGGGTGACAGTCATATGTAAAGTTGATTATTGGTTACTAATGTGTCCCCTTTGGAGATAACTTACATGGTTACCAGGAGGGAGTTCGTAGTGGGGGAAAAAAATCAAAAGAATTGGATTTAGGACATCCAAATTCTAATCCTCAGCTGAAAAGAATACTGGTTCACCCAGTCAGCAGTGGGACTGGTACCCTCAAAAAAATGAGAATTTATTTAAGTATTTGGTTTTTATTTCCCTGTACAACTAAGCTATAACAGCAAAATTTTTTATTTATTTATTTATTTTTTTTTTTGAGACGGAGTCTCGCTGTGTCACCCAGGCTGGAGTGCAGTGGCGCGATCTCGGCTCACTGCAAGCTCCTCCTCCCGGGTTCACGCCATTCTCCTGCCTCAGCCTCCGAGTAGCTGGGACTACAGGCGCCCACCACCACGCCCGGCTAGTTTTTTGTATTTTTAGTAGAGACGGGGTTTCACCATGTTAGCCAGGATGGTCTCGAACTCCTGACCTTGTGATCCACCCGCCTCGGCCTCCCAAAGTGCTGGGATTACAGGCTTGAGCCACCGCGCCCGGCTAACAGCAAAATTTTTAAAAAGCCATGTGAAAAATAAAAATTTTATAGTTTCCTTACTTTTTTTTTTTTTTTTTTTTTGAGACAGAGAGTCTTATTCTATCGCCCAAGCTGGAATGCAGTGTCATGGTCTTGGCTCACTGCAACCTCTGCCTCCTGGGTTCAAGAGATTCTCCTACCTCAACCTCCTGAGTAGCTGGGATTACAGGCACCCACCACCACACCCGGCTAATTTTTGTGTTTTTCATAGAGACAGCGTTTCACCATGTTGGCCAGGCTGGTCTCGAACTCCCGGCCTCAAGCAATCCACTCGCCTCGGCCTCCCAAAGTACTGGGATTACAGGCATGAGCCACTGAGCCCGGCCAGTTTCCTTACATTCTTTTAAAAGTTAATATTGTTTTATTTGTAAATGATGTGTGTGTGTGTGTGTGTGTTCAGGACTTTTAAAGTTCATGATTTAACTCTTGCATTTGGCCAGAGACCTAATCTGAAAAGTGAAGAATTTGAACTAAAATAACATTATCGTGTTTTTTTGTTCCAAAATGTGTTCTGCAAGGCCATAGAGTTACAGGGGGAAGCTCAGAAAGACAAGCTGGTTAGTGGTTCCCTGTGTTAGGGGGTTGGAAATGTCCACTAAGGCAGGCATTATGCTGACCTTTATGATTTATTGCAAATTAATTCTCACAATGTTCAAAGGTACATATTATTACACAGAAGGAAACTAAGTACCTATGTACTTCAACTTAGCCAGCTACAGAGTGGTGGGGTGGGAATTCGAATTTAGCTTCATGCTTGATCCCAAACACTTAAACACTGTTCAGTTCTGGCTCTGGAGACAGTCTGGCACACCTAGAGACCCCAGGATTTCCACAGCAGTTATTAGCACCAAAAAGCCATGTGCACTGACTGCTGCAGATATAGCTGGTCCTGACATCACAGAGTCCCTAAGGAAGTTGAGTCTGTGCACTACAGGCTCCTGCCCAAGACACACACTGTCTCTTCTGGCTACTCCACCTGAAGACTGTCTGAATCGCCCTGTTGGTGCCGTTCACTTCTGTCCCCGGCCCCAGCCTGCTTTCCTGCATTCTTTACTTTCTATTTCTTTCCTCTTCAAGCTTTTTGTTTTTCTATTAATTTTCTCCTGATTTTTAAATGTCTGTTTAATTTTAAAAACTAATTTAGTTCTTAATCACATCTACTTTTATATATCATCTTCATTTTATGAATTTAGCCTTGTTTTCTTAGTGTGTGTGTGTATATATATATAATTATATATATGTATATTAGTCTGTGAGTTTCTTCTTTCATCTCATTCTGACCTCAGATACTTTTTTAAAAATCTCATATAATGTTATTTTTTAGTATTAACCTTTAATTTTTATTGGAATGCAAACTTACTTATATTTAAATTTCTTCTTAATTCTACTTTTTAATTTCCTTCTTTTATTTTTGCCCTTCACATTCTTTAAAAAACAAAAAGATGCCTCTGTGTTTTATTTTCTATTTTCCTCTGAATGTTCTTTTTCAATAATCAGTCTGAGGTATGGCCATAAAGATGGTAGCATTGAAAAAGAGTCTCCCGCATTTCAGTCCTGGGCGTAATGCGAGTGCCATGAAAGGTGGGAGGCCGCCTGAAGCTTTAGAAGCTATGTAGAAGAAATCCAGAGAGAAGAGCAGGGTGGAGAACAGGACACAGGGAGGTGATTTCAAGTCTAGTCTAGTCCTGTGTCTTTCACAATGACATTTTTGTTATTTTTCTCTAATCCTTTTCTGTTATCTTGCCCACATCTAACCCAGCAGTAAATTTTTAGCGTTTTATCCCCATTGGGTCTTTTGAAAAGAGTTGTCTTAACAACGCTTTCCTTTCCACGGTCATTTAATCAGTTTACATAATATTTAATGAAACTTTATAATTAAAATAGCCGGCCAGGCATGGTGGTTCATGCCTGTAATCCTAACACTTTGGGAGGCAGCGACAGGAGGGTTGCATGAGCCCAGGATTTCAAGACCAGCCTGGGTATAGCATGACCCTGTCGATCGACAGATAGATAAATAGATAGATAGATAGATAGATAGATAGATAGATAGATAGATAGATAGATAGATAGATAGATAGATAGATAGATAGAATTAGCTGGACATGGTGACTCACACCGACGGGCCCAACTTGTGAAGCTGAGGCAGGAGAATAACTTGAGCCAGGAAGTCAAGGCCCACTGCACTCCAGCCTGGGCAACAGAGTGACAGCCTGTCTTAACAACAACAATTACAAAAGCAGGCACAATGTATTAAAGTTGGCCCCACATCATGGTGAACTAAAGTGGGGATTTATCCTGTCCCTATCCTCAGAGTTATGCTCGAACAATATGGATGCCTCCAGAGAGGGACGACTTTCTGTGTTCATTGTCATCTTACCAGTGTGGTCATTGAAGGAACCCTGGCTTCCAATTAAATGCTCTAGGACATCAGACATAGATCAACTGCTTTGAGCTTCAGTTATACCAAATCTAAAACAAAACCAATTGTAAACCTTGGATGTGTCTGTTAACTAAAGACGATGTTAATACCTTAATAGCTCTCCAAACTGATCCCCAGGTTACTAACCAATCTTTTAGAATAACCTAAGCTTGCTAATCTCTTTTAAATGCACTGACAGCCCTTAGTAGGCTGAGCACAGCCCACAGGCTGCTCACTAGTTTGCTCTCTTACTTCTCTCACCTTCTAAGTTATATGTCTGCAAGGACTCAGTTGTATTATTTTTGTTTTCACCAAACACATTTATGGTTGTACTGGCTATTCTCATTAAATAATTTAAACAAATATTATATACTGATTAAATGAGTGTGGGGGAAACAAAAAAAATAAGCATGAAACACTAGAAATTTGCTGCTAAGTCAGCCGTGGACAAAACCACTGAAAAGGTTTAGACAAAATAATAATAAAACTCTAAAAAGAATCTGCACTTAGATCATTCCACAAATATGTGAAGATTTGGGGGCCCATTTAAAGAAAGAGAAACTAAACATTGTTAAGTGTTGCATTCTGGATAGGGTATATGCAAGAAAAACAGTTTCAGACTCTAACCAACAAACCCATGCTTAAAGAAAAAACCTTGACCTTGCATAAACTGACTTGTTTGATTAACCCAGCAATGTCTTATTCACACTGAATCAGAGGTCTTTTGCTGACTGAGAAATCGATTTAATAAAATAAATATACCTTCAGTTAATTATTCAATATAATAATCATAGTATCTAATGTATTTATCACATATTTAAACATAAAAGTGAAGGTAAAGCAGCAAATCCTTGAACATTTATATCCATCTCATATATTTATCCCAATGTTAGTGTTCGTTTTATATGATAAGATATTCTTGTAAATAATGTAATGAAGGACTGGTATTATGGGTATGGAAACTTCAGATTCACATAGACAGGTTTAAGCCTTTGCTCTCTCTTGGGCAAATTACTTAACCTCTCTCAAATTGTTTCCTCCTCCGTAAAATTGGAATCAGGCTACCTTGCCAATGGTTGCTGTGAGGATTAGAAGTAATGTATGTAAAGTGCCTCACTGCCGTGGCTGGCACGTGATAGGCTGTCAATTGATAGTAGCTTTTTTTTCTTTAGGAAGATACTGTAACATAAACATCCTGTGACTTTAAGTTTTAGAAAAATAACTTCAACTGGATTGTCATTATCTTCCTGAAGCCATGTGTCCAGGATATATCAGTTACACTTCTATGAACAATGCACCTATGGCCACCAGGCCCAGGCCTATCAGGGATGGGCTTCCAACCGGGACTGCGGACTCCTCAGCTTTATGCAGTGATCCAGGTTAAAGAGAACAAGGGGGAGCAGGCCTCTGAGTCTCCTTCTGGAATATGCAGTCAGCTAATTTAAAAAAATATATTTATCTTATGCAGAGAAGTGTGGCACTCAGTTTTTCCACTTCTCTGTTTTCTCTTTTCCTTCCTTTTGCCTTCTCTTTCTTTCCTACAAAGCCATAGGCAAGTTGCTTGCTGTACTTATTTGTTTGTTTCATCTTTCTTTCATCTAATAAATATTGATGGAGCATCCACTATGTGTTTCATATATAAAAATGTGGAACACAGTAATGAAGGGTGTCCCTGCCCTTGAATTAATAATGGTAATGACTAACATATATTGATCACTTACTCTGCTAAGCTCTGTCTCTAAACCCTTCATGAACATTATCTCATTTTTAAAAACCCCAATTCTTTTAGCAATCTCACAAAATAAATACTATGATTATCTGCCTTTTATAGGGGAGGAAACTGAGGCTTAGTAAAATATGTAACTCGTTGAAGATTAAAAATCTAGTCCGTGGGGCACCTGAGAGCTTATATTCCTAAGGACCTTATTATGATACGACTGACATGGCTTGAAACAGAAACAGATATCCTAAAAAGATAATTACAGCCCAATAAAATAAAATCTTCCCTATTACGAGAGCACAAAGGAGAGGCCGGGCGCAGTGGCTCACGCCTGTAATCCCAGCACTTTGGGAGGCCAAGGTGGGTGGATCATGAGGTCAGGAGATGGAGACCATCCTGACCAATATGGTGAAACCCTGTCTGTACTAAAAATATAAAAATTGGCTGGGAGTGGTGGCACATGCCTGTAGTCCCAGCTACTCAGGAGACTGAGGCAGGGGAATCGCTTGAACCCTGGAGGTGGAGGTTGCAGTGAGCTGAGATCACGCTAGTGCACTCCAGCCTGGCAACAGAGCAAGACTGTCTCAAAAAAAAAAAAAAAAGAAAAGAGAATAACTGCCACTGAGGGAGCACTAAGAAAGGCTTTATGGAGGAGACCTACTTATGAAGGTTAAGTAGGGGTTTTCTAGGCGAATGAAATAGAAAAAACTTTTAGTATTCTAAAAGACCATAAAGTTTGTGAAAAGCAAACAGGTGTGGCAAAGCATTAGATAATCTGGAGGAGAAGTTCAGTGTGGTTTGAACAATATAGTGTGTCTGATGGAGTGTGGTGGACCAAAAAAGTCTGAGAGATAGATTGAGGCCAAATTGAGAGAGGCCTTGAACATCCCTTGAGCTCTGGAACTGATGTCTGCCACTTTATACCCACTGACATAAGGAGAGAAGGGAAATAGGTATTAACTTTTAGTGAGTTTTCTTAAATGCCAAGTACTATACTTCATGTCTTATTTATATTATTAATAATATTTCATTTAATATAATGAAATAGTTCTCACAACCATACAAGGAAGTAGGCTCCATTCATCGTCATCATTATTATTACTCAGAATATACTAATCATAAAGATAACATTCACTGGATTTTCACAAAATGAACATACCAATGTAACTAGCATCCAGATTGGAAAACGAATGTGGAACCTCAGAAGCTACCTTGGGTCCTCTTGTAGTCATTACACTTCCAAGAGTAACGCTACCTGACTACTAACCCTGTAGTTTACTGTTGCCTATTTTTGAACTATAGAAGTAGATATTGCACTTACATGATTCAAAATATTATATTGGATAATATTTTATGTATAGTGTATTTTCTTCAGTGTAATGCTCGTGAAATTCATTCATGCAGGCATATGCAGTTGGAGTTCACTCCTTTTCCTTGCTGTGTGATATTCCATTGATGACTCTGTCTAACACTATTTATCCAGCCTTGAAGACCTTATTATTATCTTCCTCTCAAAAATGACAAAACCAAAACTTGGATAGGTTAAAAAACTAGTTTTAAATCACAGAACTAGAGAGGGGCTGAACTAAGACTAGTCTAATATCAACTTATTCTAAAGGCTAAATGGCAATATAATATGTGGTTTGAATCACTTAATCTCTAGTCAACAATAATTTATTTAGTGCTTGCTCAATAAATCACACAATAATTTATTGTGTTCCAAGTACCTTTCTAGCTTCCAAGAGCATAATAAGAAACAAAGCATATTCTCTGCCCTGCTGAGAAACATTCAGACATACAAAAAGATAACTTCAGTTCCCAATAAGTGCTATGAGGAAGATACTCATAAACATACATGGAACGCTGACTTTGTAGAGGGTCCCGTTCTGTTCTGAGTACTCGACCTGTATTACTTCATGTAATTCACAAAACGAATCCATGTGGCACGTACAGCAGCTATTCCTGTGATCCTTATTTTACAAAGGAAGGGCTGAAGCATGGAGACTTGAAGTACCCAGCCTTGTGTCCCACAGATAGTAACGAGAGGAGCCAAGTTCCAATCAGGACAGTGGGGCTGCAGGCCCTGCACACATAGCCACACCTTTATGAAGGGTAAAATAATTTGTGAAGGGTAAAGGGATTTAGAATGAGAGGCAGATTGTTAGGAAAGGCCTCCACAAGGGGGGAATGTTTGAGCTGGAAACTCAAATAGTAAAGAGGAGGTATTTATTCAAAGATCTGGAGAGAGAACGACCCAAACGTAAGAAACGGCAAGTAGAAAGATAAAAACACCCTGAGTCAGGAATGAACTTGGCATATTTAAGGATCATAAAGAAGGCGGAAAGTGGAGGGAAATAAGACCTTGGCCAAGTGCATGTTGGGAGCTCTAAAGACATGGGTTGGAATACCACCTTGAGCCTACACCAAATGCCATTTCTCCTTCTACATTTCTAATCAACTGCATTGGTTTCTTATGTGGAATGGGTATAATGATGCACATAAAGGCTTAGAACACTGACAAGAGAAGTCACGTGTATTCAAAATTTGGTGTCTTCCTGCTCTTGCTCTTCTCCAATGTCACTCCTACCCTGATGGTGGTGATGAAACCGGGAACAGAATAGGAGGAGGCGGTGGGTTGTGTAAGAATGTGATTAACTTATATTTTCTCAGAGTTGCCCATCTGCTATTTTTCACTACTGATCACACATTGCCAGCTGGGGTTTGGAGCTGTCATGAAGGGCATCTCAGGTCAGAATCCTTTTCACATTCATGTGTCAGATGTGTCAAGGAGTCAGAGTAAAAAAAAAAAAAAGAAAAATAGAGGACAGGAAGAACATGAGGCTCAGTGAAACTTTCCCAGGACACCTCTGCAGTCTGGAGCTGTGTTTCCAGGAAAGCCAGAAATCTGTTGGGGTTCCTTTCAGATGAAAAAAAAAAAAGGCGGCCCCTGTTTAGGAGTAGTTATTATTTGTGAGATAGGATGCTCTACACTGTCTCAAGGTGAGAAAATGTTATGTGCTCCTTGTAGTTATGAGCCTGTTCTAATTATATGCCTCCTTGATTATTGTTCTGCAGATTGATTAGAACCAAATTCAAGACATTTGTAGATCACGGTTCCTGGACACTTCTATATGTTAGCAAATCAAGTATGATTTATCCCGGGAATTATTGGTTAGGGACGGCTTCTTTTTTTCAATGCATGTTCTCCCTACCTTATAATTTTAATTAGCGGTTGTTCCCAGTTCACACTGAGAATGGCGATGATTGTCACTTCAGCACTGATGCACAGCCTTCGCTTGTAATGCAACTTTGACTTTTGCATTCAGATTCCTTAATCAATGCTGGATGGAGGATAAAGGAGACTGCTGAATTAAAGTTGCAGCGCAATAGGAAATTCAATAGCCTTCAATTTAGGAGGTGAATTTGAATTAGATTACTGCTAGGCAAAGCTGGATTTAACAATCCAGGGATCCTTATCCACTGCACCCAATTCTGGGTAAAGATCATCCTTTTCTCACATCCCAACCCAATGGCAAGGGACTAGACCTATATGCTGGAGTGGGTCCAGCACACCTGGGGAGACCCTGCTGTCACTCTTCTCTGTTGCTTGTAGCTTCTTGAAAAAGCGAATTGCAGCTATCATCGTTGTGCTATTGTTGCAGCGTTTTCTGATTAGATTGTCTCAGCATCTTTCTTCCTGGCACATAGAAACATCAGATTTTCTCCCTTTTCTTCTTTTATATTGAGGGAGATAAACAGTGGCTTCCTTGGAAGTTCCCTATCTTTTGACTGTGGCATATGTCTGTGTATGAGGAAAATACAATGACTTCCTGAAAATGTAAAATAGTTGTGAGAAAAACCTGCTTTGAATTTCTGATTACCCTCCTTTTACCCAAGATAATATTGTATTGTTTCTTGAAAGATCTAGTATCTTGAACAAGATGATTATATTTCTTCTAATACTCGAGTAGAATTTTCCCTCTGTGAAATACAAGAGAGGTACCTATTTCAGAAAGTTTTAAGTTCAAATTTAATCACGTTGTGTCTGAACTTCGAGTGAAATTTAATGATCATCATCTTGACTCACATTGACTAATATACAAACAGAGCCAACGAGAGTGGAAAAGAAAGAATGTGCGCAAAAGAAAATAAAGAGCTGAGGGGACTTTGACAGAAGTTTGAAAGTTTCAAGAATGCAATCTGTTCCAGCAAGTTCAAGCTTTTTTTTTTCCCTAAAAATGCAATTGTTATTAAAATACAGTATTGCTTGGCAGTGCAAAATATGAATATTTATCAGTAACAAGTTGATGCAGTTTAAGTGTTCCCAGGCCCAGGTTTATCAGAATATTGTAAGGAAGATTTACTTTCATGAAGTGAAAATAAGTGTTTGAAATGAAGTCGAATATCCTTGAGGATTTTTATCACCCAGTAAAGCTTAGAGAGGCCGTTTTATCCTAGAGTTGAGTTTGATCATCAGAAACCAGTATAAACTTTGCCCTAAATAAACAGTTCAGGTAAGGAAAGGATTTTTCTTGGTAAAATTAATGTTTTAATATTGTTGTATTATGGTTCTAGAGAGAAGCAGAACCAGTACAATGTGTGTGTGTGTGTGTGTGTGTACACAGAGAGCGAGAGAGAGAGAGATTTATTTTATGGAATTGACTCACAAGATGACAGAGGCTCGGCCGGGTGGGGTGGCTCACGCCTATAATCCCAGCATTTTGGGAGGCTGCGGTGGGTGGATCACTTGAGGTCAGGAGTTCAAGATCAGCCTGGCCAACATGATGAAACCCCATCTCTACTAAAAATACAAAAATTAGCCAGGTGTGGTGGTGCACGCATGTAAACCCAGCTATTCTGGAGGCTAAGGCAGGAGAATGGCTTGAACCCAGGGGGCGGAGGTTGCAGTGAGCTCAGATGGTGCCACTGCACTCCATCCAGCCTGGGCAACAGAAGGAGATTCTATATCCAAAAACAAACAAACAAACAATAAAACCATAGAGGCTGGTAAGTCCAAAATCTGCAGGGTGGGCGGCAGACTGGAGACCCAAGGGGAACTGAGGCTGCAGTTTAAGTCTGAAGGGCATCAGGCTGAAGAAATTTTTCTTGCTCCGGAGAGTCTTTTGTGCTGTTCAGGCTTTCAACTGATTGGATCCGGCACACCCACATCGTAGAGGGCAATCTATTTCATTCTTTTTCAAAGTCCACTAATTTAAATGCCCATCTCACCCAAAGCACTGCCGTAGAAACATCCAGAATAATGTTTCAGTACTTACCTGGGCATTGCAGTTCAGCCAAGTTGACATGTAAAATTAATCATCGTCGTTGTTGATGACAGGTTTTATCTCTACATTCCGTTTGAGACATTTTCAAAGGATTATTCCATTGGCTTTTAGGTTTTGCTTTATTTGTTAAATATTTTAAATTTTAGGACTCTTTATGTCAGAATCAATAATAATTGCTGTGTAATGGGCTGGGATTTTAGGAGTAAAACAGTGTTAGAATGTGGATAATTAGGGCTATATGGACAGGGAGAGCTACTCATAATAAAAAGTGTCCAGCTGCAGAGGTCTCTCTGCTCTTCCCATTCTTCACCACCTGCATCTGATAATTTGCCAAACATTGGTTTAATTCTTTTTCCATGAAAGAAGATAAAACTGTTGTTTATTCTTTGCAAAGGCACACTGATAAATCCTTAAACACAGTATTTCAATTCACGCATCTTAAAATCGACCCCATCTTTTCTATTTCTGTTACCACTGCCTTGGTGTGAGTTCCATCATATCAGTTCCTACAGAACGTCCTGCTCCCCCTCCACTCTCCAATACAGACACTGTATTAACACCACATTTATTTTTTCCAAGACTTTGCTCCCCTCTTTCCACTCCCTTGCTTCCCAGTGACAGCAAAATAAAATCTTCCTTCTTGGCATTCGTGACCTGACCCCATCCCACCTGACCAAACTATTCACAAGCGCTTTATTTGTTCTTACCTTTTTTCATTTCTTTTTCTTTTTTTTTTTTTTTTCTTTGAGACAGAGTCTCGCTCTGTAGCCCAGACTGGAGTTCAGTGGCATGATCTTGGCTCACTGCACCCTTAGCCTCCTGGGTTCAAGTGATTCTCCCACCTCATCGTCTCGAGTAGCTGGAATTACGGGCGCCCATCACCATGCCTAGCTAATTTTTGTATTTTTAGTAGAGACAGGGTTTCACCATGTTGGCCAGGCTGGTCGTGAATTCCTGACCTCAGACGATCCACTGACCTCCACCTCCCAAAGTGCTGGGCCCTGTTCACACGCACTTTCCACTGCTATTCACCACTAGGTTTCCAGTCCAGTTGGGCTGCTCAGTGTCTCATTCCAAGCCTTGCTCTTGCGTGTTTCCATCTATCTAAATCCTACCTGCCATCCTTTCTCTGAAGATTCTCTGATTTCCAGACACCAGGATCTACAATTTGATGGACTCTTTAAGCAACTGTTATCTGTTTCAGGCATTTTATCCCAGTGTAAATGAAAATTAAATATTTGTATACCTGTATTTCTTGTTTGTAATTTTAAACTCCAAGAGAATATAATTTTCATTAGGGAATGTAACATGACTGCCTTTTCTCCCCTGTACCCCTAGTTTCTAGCAGTGTTCTTGACACATACTAAGCACACATTAAATGTCTCTATATATTAAATATATAAATGAATGAACATCTGTTTCTGACAGTGGAGGGCTAGATATCATATATAAAACTCCCACTGAATACACCTAAAAATGCAAAAAAAAAAATTTAAGGTGCATTGATGAGCTGGCAAGAAAGTAAAGTAAATAACTAAGAGAAAGATGGAGCCTATAGAGGATAAACTAAGTGAAACACTCAAACTAAATCTTACCTCTTCTCTCAGGGCATTTACTGAACCTGGAATATTTGGTCTTTGGTTTTCACGGTATATGGAGGCACAGGAATTAGAAGACAATTTCCAGGGACCTCTCCTGAGAATTAGTAACTTCAAGTTGGTTTCCATGTGGGTTTTTAGCTCAGATTCATACTGGGAAAATCTCAAGTTCTTAAATGTTTTTAAAAAGGCCTGCTTTCATGAAAGAATAGTAAGAAGTTGTCACTTTCTAAATATATATATGCTGAAACCACTCAAAATACTGAAGGGCTTATCATCTAATATACAGGCCTTTTTTTTAAAAAAAAAAAAGCATCCCGAGTAAGAAACCCATCCTCATTTTTATTTCTCTTTCTAAATTCATCCAGTAAAGAAATAACAGAATGTTTAAATGGTAAGAGCACATTGCATTTGCAATCTGGGAAATACATTATCCATAAGTATGCATTTTTGTGGTCACAGGGTCAGAAAGAACCGTGGTATCAGTGTGTCCTGGAAACTGCTGCTTTTCATGAACCCCATCAAACTAAAACAACAGAGGTCCTGTTATTACCTGGTTTTGCTTCAGTCTAGGAGAACTGTTTCCTAATAATACATATTAGTTCTTGGAATCTGGGCTAGGAATTATTTATATTAACCTGCTCACCAGTTTAGGGACTCAACGGATTGCCTCTAGGAAGGCAAATGACTGGAGCCAATGACAATTATACACCCTATAGAGTAAATGGAAAAAAACAAAAACAAACAAACAAAAATGACCTGGCACCATGATAAAGTGTTACAGCATAAGGAGAAAGAAAATATCGGCTTTGGTTGGGTGCAGTGGCTCATGCCTGTAATCCCAGCACTTTGGGAGGCGAGGCAGGCAGATCACTTGACGTCAGGAGTTCAAGACCAGCCTGGCCAACATTGTGAAACTCCATCTCTACAAAAAATAGAAAAATTTGCCGGCGTGGTGCCAGATGCCTGTAGCCCCAGCTACTCGGGAAGCTGAGGCAGGAGAATTGCTTGAATCAGGGAGGCAGAGACTGCAGTGAGCTGAGATCACACCATTGCACTCCAGCCTGGGCGACAGGAGTGAGACTCTGTCTCAAAAAAAAAAAAAAAAAAAGAAAGAAAAAAGAAAATATCAGCCTTCTTTCTTATTAAAAATGTATTTATTTCAGCTTGGAAGATGAAAAAAGTTCTGGAGATGAATGGTGGTGAAGGTTGCACAACAATGTGAATCCACATTGAATGGTTTAATGCCATTGAAATTAACACTAAATTTTATGTCATGTATATTTTACCACAATTTTTTTCTTTCCAACTTTTATTTTAGGTTCGGGGGTTTATGTGCAGGTTTGGTACTTGGGGAAATTTTGTGTCATGGGGGTTTGGTGTAC
Organism: Theropithecus gelada; assembly: GCF_003255815.1. Taxonomy (NCBI): domain Eukaryota; kingdom Metazoa; phylum Chordata; class Mammalia; order Primates; family Cercopithecidae; genus Theropithecus; species Theropithecus gelada. Next base: position 109,973,997 of record NC_037668.1, read on the forward strand.
AGATTATTTTGGCACTCAGATAATAAGCATAGGACCCGTTAGGTAGTTTTTTGATCCTCATCCTCCTCCCAGCCTCCACCCTCAAGTAGGCCCTGGTGTCTATTGTTCCTTTCTTTGTGTCCAGGTGTACCCAATGTTTAGCTCCCACTTATAAGTGACAATATGTGGTATTTGGTTTTCTGTTCCTGTGTTAGTGTGCTTAGGAAAATGGCCTCCAGTTCCACCTGTGTTGCTGCAAAGTACATGATTTTGTTCTTTTTTATGGCTGCATGGTATTCCATGGTATATATATACCACATTTTCATTATCCAGTCCACTGCTGATGGTGTTGATGGGCATCTATGTTGATTTCATGTCTTTGTTATAGTGAATAGTGCTGCAATGAGCATAAACGTGCCTGTGTCTTTATAGTGGAACAATTTACATTTCTTTGGATATATGCTCAGCAATGGGATTTCTGGGTCAAATGGTAGTTCTATTTTAAGTCTTTTGAGAAATCTCCACACTTTTCTCCACAGTGGCTGTACTAATTTACATTCCCATCTAATTGAGAATTAGAACATATATATATGTATATGCATTTCTTTTTCTGCACAACCTCGCCAGCATCTGTTATTTTTTGACTTCTTTATAGTAGCCATTCTGAATCGTATGAGATGATAACTCATTGTGGTTTTAATTTGCATTTCTCTAATGATTAGTGATGGTAGGCATTTTTTTACATGCTTATTGGCCATGTGATGTCTTCTTTGAGAATTGTCTATCCATGTCCTTTGTCCCTTTTTAAAATGGGGTTGTTTGGTTTTTTTGCTTGTTAACTTGTTTAAGTTATTTATGGATCCAGAATATTAGACCTTTGTCAGATACGTAGTTTACAAATATTTTCTCCCATCTGTAGGCTGTCTGTTTATTCTCTTGATAGTTTCTTTTGCTGTGTAGAAGCTCGTTACTTTAATTAAGTCCGATTTGTCAATTTTTGTTTTTGTTGCAATTGTTTTTGGAGTCTTCATCACAAAATCTTTGCCATGGCCAATGTCCAGAATGGAATTTCCTAGATTTTCATCTAGGGCTTTTATAGTTTTAGGTTGTATGTTTAAGTCTTTAATTTATCTTGAATTGGTTTTTGGACATGGTGAAAGAAAGGGGTCCAGTTTCAATCTTCTGCATTATGGTTAGCCAGTTATCCCAACACCATTTATTGAATAGGGAGTCCTCTGCCCATTGCTTGTCATTGTTGGCTTTGAGGAAGACCAGATGGTTATAGGTATGTTGCTTTATTTCTGGGTTTTCTAACATGTTCCATCAGTCTATGTGTCTGCTTTTGTGCCAGTACCATGCTGTTTTAGTTACTATATCCTTGTAGTATAATTTGAAGTCAGGTAGTATGATGCCTCCAGCTTTGTTCTTTTTGCTTAGGAGTACTTTGGCTATTCAGGCCCTTTTTTTGTTCCAGATGAATCTCAGAATAGTTCTAATTCTGTGAAAAAATTAATCTTTAAGACAATTTTAAGAAAGTTATCTAGACTACTTTCCTGTTTATTATAAAATATCAAGTATCAATTAAACATTTGTTGAACCTATTTACAACTGGTATAAAATAGACCCAGAGACCAATTGAAAATACTTTTTTCTAAATAAGACCGTTGGTCTTTAAGAGGTGTCAGTGTATAAAAAGTAATATCATACAAATGTAGGAAATATGTTGATTTTTGAGAGAAAAATAGAGTCTCACCTGAAGTGACATGCAAAAAGCAAGCAGGCAAATAAAAAAATTATGGTCATTAAATATTTAAATGTAAAAGTTAAACATTTTAAAGTTAAGAAATATAAACAAGTTATCTATATTTATAGAAAGATTTTATGTTTATGGGAGCAATGAAGGAAGGCATGATATAAATGATTAGATCACATGAAGTCATAAAATTGTACATAGAAATAATGAAAAAGTATGAAATAAGCAATATCCAATGAATGCATTAACATATATTCAAGCTTACTGGTATCAAAGAGATGTAAACTATTACCAGGGATAACTGATAAGTTAGTAAAATAGGCAGTTCCACATCATGGCAAAATGTCGAAGTGAAGCAGCCTAGTTACTATTTGTGCTAAGTTTACCAATAGTGAAACCAGGGTATTCTGTACTGTTTTGACCTTCACTAATTTATGTGGCAAATTTATGGACAAGTTCATGAAAAGATACAGATATAATTAGATTATTAAGACCTACACAGCAAACGCAAAGAAACTGGTATTTATTTAATCTAAGATTCATGAAAAGATACAGATATAATTAGATTATTAAGACCTACACAGCAAACGCAAAGAAACTGGTATTTATTTAATCTAAGAAAATGATGTGTTTAAAACTGTAAAAGTATAATTATTATTATATCAAAGGTTACTAATTGGTTTCATTTCTATAGAAGAAAAAACAGAAGTAGATCTTATATGATAATTTATATTACAGTCAAATGTATTTGGGATATTCTGAAACACCAATTTTGTAGTAAGTTAGAAAGATAGTTTGAAAATCTTTTTGGATGATTTAAAAACAAAACAGAACAGATTTTCTATTTCAGATGATTCTGTTTTAGGTTAGAAGCTCTGCTGAAAATCTTCCTCAAGGACTCCTTTAGAGTCGTGATTCCAAATCCAGACTTTATACAATGCAGCTTTTAAAAAGCATGTTTTAAATATATATCACCGCTGGATAAAACCAGCTTTCATGTTCTCCGCTGAAATACTCTTCTAATGTTATGGGGTTCACTTACACATGGTACTTGATTTGTTACAAGATCAAGTGAACGGAGCAAGTTATTTGCTCCACCAAAAGAACGCTCTTGGGGTCCGTGAAAAGTAGGTATTCTCTCAGGGTTTATGTGAAGCGGATTAAATGAGTTAACAGTGTGAAAAAGCGTAACCCAGAGCCTCATATTAGGAGGTCCCTCAGGAAGAAGACTTGGCATACTAGCAGAAAATGTAATTGAGAATTAGAACATATATATATATATATATGTATATATATGTGTGTGTGTATATATATATACACACACAGGTATATTCAATATATATGAATATATCAATATATTCAAAACTGGCCTTACATTAGTGCCACAAATAATAATAACAATAACAATAATACAGATAATTTTTACTGCATGCCGGACATTTACATAGTCTTCAACAACCCTGTGAAGGAGGTACCATAATTGTCTCTTTCTAAAAAGAAGAAAGTAAGGCACAGCATGGCTAAGAGAAGTATGGAGATATGAAGCGACTAGGGGGAATCTGGCTGGAAAACAGCCTCAGGACAGATTCTGGGAGATTTAAGGCATTGTGATAAAAATGTATATTTTATTCTAGGTAGCCTTTGTGAGTTTTTGAGATGAGGAATCACCAATTACAGTTGTGCCAGCATTGTACATAGTTCTTATGCCAATGGTGAATAGGGGCAGGGAGTGAGAATTTAGTCTTGAGATATTGGAATGGTTCAGATATTAACAAAGAGAAAGGAGTGGGATGGGAGGGAGGCCTTAGTTTGGTAGATTATGGAGAAAGGATTTACATGACTTGATTGCTAAGTATATGTCCACAAGAGGGAGAGAGAAGTTGAGGACATTTTCTCTTCATAAATTAAATTTTAAAAAGTAGGATTTCATTTCATGACTGGTATCCACACACAGTGGACTATAATTTGTGAAATGTGTTGATTATCCCGGTCGTTAACTTTCATAAGTTGTTATTTTGTTTTTGGGACTTTCAATATCCTGCCAAACCCCCAGGTCTCTCAATGTATAAAAAATAAAGCCAAGCACAGTTGTGAATATGTGACTAAATAACAAAGAGATTCAAATCAATTTGGGTCGTTAGTGAAATAGATTAGCTCAATAAATATTTCTTGAGTCAAGCAGGTAAGTGACCACCTCTCCCAGATCATTATGGTCAATTTTTTTAAAGTTGAGAACTTCTTGGCAACTTTTTTTGGAATCTAATCAAAAGTTCAAATGACAACACCACTAGTCACAGGATTTTGATCCTTGTAATTTCCAAGAAAGTAGAAGAATAGAAGAAAATTTGAGAATCAGTACTTCTAAATCTGCATACGAGGAAATGGCACCATACAGATTGGTAGTGTAAGCAAATTAATAAGAACCTATCCTCTCGAGTGCACCTTCTTCCAGTCATTCTAGTTATTCTTGGCCTCCTGATCTCACAACCCATTCTTTCCTCTCTTCCCATACAAATCTCACCACTCAATTCAATTTTATGCCCTTCTTTCAGTTCCTGCTGTCCTTCATTCTGGAGACACCTTAATCTTCTTCTAATTACACACCTTTATGCCTTTCTTTCCCTGTGTCTAGAGTGTTTCCCCTGCCTGGATTTGCCAAATGCTTTCCCTTATAGCCTTTAAAGATCTCTTTCATTTTTCCTTCCTCCCTGTAGCCCATCATGACTAAATGTGTGTGATATGGAATCTCTCCTTTATTCTAACAGGCTATTTGCTCACTCCACAAAAACCACAGCCGCTGAACTGAAAACATAATGTAATACTTATTTAGAGTAGGCTTGCTTTTGCTCTAATCTCACTCAGGTTGGATAATTCTATTTTGACCACATTAACATTGTGTGGTCTGAAATGTAGGCATGTAGACAATGGAAACTGATTCTATTTGACTCACTTAGAAAAGCATAAGCATAACACAATGTGTCTCACTGCACTGTTAATGAGTTCTTTAGTGGGTATACCATTTTGTTACACTGATACTAGGAATCAGACTAAGGTGTTGTATAGAATGGCCATCTCTGGCTGCATATGTATTTGTGTTTTACGGTGCAAGGTTTGAACCATGGTCATCAAGGGAAACCCAAGGTCAGCGATTGCAGCAAGAAAAAGGAAAAAGAAGATGAAAATCACATATGTCTTACAAAACTCCACCTAGTAAGTCTGTCCTCTTGTCCCCCCGGGACTGTGACCATTCTCCCCTGGTCGATGATGCTGTCATTATTTCTTCTCACGTGCTCTCCCCTCTGCTTCATTGGCTAATCATAGTGCAGGAGCCGTTCCAACAGCATGCACTGTTTCTTCTAACTCTGCAAGTAGAGCTAACACTCACTGCTTAATCACTTTTATCTCAACAGGTAAGGATAATAAAACAGTGGGGAAAATGACAAAATTTAGTGCACCATTTTCTATTAGGAGCCATGGACTAACTTTTTCTTTGACATTCAATCACTTACTGTAGCACAGCATGAAACTCAGGCAGGTGCGACCTCAGCATCCTCAGTTCTGACATAGGAATAAGCGGTATCCTCTAGTTCAAACCCTGGGCTTACTGTGCCTGCAGTACTGACTGCGAGATGGCAGCAGAGGATCGAGTAAAAAAACCCTGGGCCGTCTCTTCTAGGACCTCAATTTTTCCCAGTGCAATTGAGGCAAAAATGATGAAATGGAGATCTGGAAGGGACACTTATTGATGCCATCAACTCTAATGTCTTATTTATAGTTTAAGCAACCAAGGCCCATAGGATTGAAATGGCTTTCCCAAAGCCACACAGTTGTATTGGGAATTGAGTTACTCTGACTCGTGTGGCAGATTTTTAAGTTAAGTAGCATCAGTGAACTCTGGTAACACTTCAGGGTTTCTTTTTATTATATTCCTGTAAACACATTTTTTAAACATAAGACATTAGCAAGCAGTAACCACCTCATATGTGTAAATTAGATTATGGTAGACTTCACCAGTGTTTTTCAATGTAAAGTTCTCCTCTTTCTAAGACCACTGAACACTACTCTTACCAGCCTTTTTGCAGCTGGGTGAAGCTATGTGACTAAAAATGTTGTGTTCCTTCAGAGGTGGGGCAGTGAACATGACGTCTGCATGATTTTTTCTAGCTCTTTCTCTATCCCTTCGTTGTCTAGGGTGGAGGCAATGGACCAAGACACCTGAGCCACAGGATCGAAGCAGCTTGGATCACTCAGTAATCCCATGGATCACTGGCTGCTCTAGAGAATTGCCTAAAGGAGAAAAAAAGAACTATTATATTTGAAGTAACTGAGTTTTTAGCACAGTTTGTTACTGTCACATGAACATAGCCCATTCTGACTAACGGAAAAATACTGGTATTTTTCTGCATTTTCTATTATTCTCACTCTTCGATATCATTTTGTGCAGATGAGATGTGTTATTATTTATGTCAGATAAATAGTGTTCTGACAGAAATTTCCCTTCACACATGATTTCTGATCTTCTGTGGCACCCTACTGAGTAGATCCTTGGCCTGGATTCTGTGATCTCCCATCAGGCCTGCTTCCCTGTGTGCATGGCTTTTTCTTAGCATGGGTTTTCTGGAAGACAAAGCCTGAAGCAAAAGCATAAGTGCTAATACTTTATGGGAGTGTTGTGATCAGCTGACTGCTCAGTCTCTCAGAATATCTTCCGAGAAGCTGAATGAAGCTATTGTGACTCCAAACAGTATGGAAAGTGGAGCAGGAGAAAGAAAAATACATTAAATATATTTGATCCTCTCTGATCTCACACCGGTCTTTGGTTGCCCCATGGAACTTGAACTCCCTGACATTTCTGATTTGCATATGCCTGGGTGTGGCAGCATCTTAGGTCTCGGTGACAACAGAGAAGCACCAGAGCATGAGTTGAGTTGATGTTACCCTGCTGTGCTGAGACTCAGCTCCGTGGTGGGAGGAGCAGCATCGAGCCATTGCTGTAGTCACTCCAGCTAGACAGCATGGCAAATGAGCAGAACATGGCTAATGCAGAAACCAAACTGGTTAGCTTTATTAAAAAAAAAAAAAAAAAAAAAAAAAAAAAAAAAAAAAGACAATTCTATAGCACGTTTAAGGTTTAAAAGATATAATGTTTCTAAAGTGCTTATCATAGGGCCTTGTACAAACTAATAATTAAAAGCCAAAAATTAATCAGGTGATAATATAGCTCGTTAAATGTACATAGGATTTTACACTTCTACTATCCATGTTCTTTTATTAGATCCCTGAGCAGTAGGAAGGGCAGCTCTCAGTCGTATTTTACTGGTAAGAAAATAGAGGCATTAGAGGCGTGAAATTACCTTCCCAGGCCACTCAGACGTGGGCGGTCGAACTGGAAGGTCCAGAAAGAGAGGCCAGATTTCCCATTACCAATAAGTTCCATTCTTTTTCTATTATACTACTTTAATGTTTAAGTCACCATAACATTTTCCAGTTATTTAATTGAGAAACAAAAGAGCTAGACAAGCAAAAAATGAAAAACAAAAACAAACAAAACAACTCCTCCCAAACTCCAAAGACAAAAATAAAAAACCCAAGAACAAAATAAAACAAAAAAACAGAACCAACATGACTGCTCTGCTAACATTTCCTATTTTACTCAAAACCTAGATGTTTGGTAGCCATAAGGCATCAGGAGCTGAACTCTCTCCTAAACAGAAAGAATTATTGATTTCTCTTATAGCTTGAAGAGCAGTTGAACTATCAATTCATATCTGATATATAAGGTTGATGTGTCTGGATAGATTAATAAAATAAATATTGTGGAAAAGTAGCATTCAGATTTACTTTCTAGTCAGCTTTTCATGAAAAAGATTAAACAGAAATCAGTAACTACTTTTTTTGAGCAAGTAAACAAATGAAAATCTTGGGATCTGACAAAAAGATTTGATAAGAATTCTGGTACTATGGATATTTCTATAGAGATCAATTTTTTCATAATATTTTTTGCTTATGTCATATACGGTTATACAGAAAATAGGCAGAAATAAGCCAAAAAAGAAAAGAAATTGATAGAAATCTCAATAGCTAGAATTAAATACCTCTAAATCAATTTTGTCTCCTCCCCACTTTCCTTCCTTTCTCTTTGTTCTCTTCCCCCTTCCTCCCCTTCACTCTGCCCTCTATCTCTTGCTCTTTCCCCCTTTTCTCTTCCCCAAATGAAAATCTGTTTTTAACTGGCTTTTTATACTCAACATTATAGATACTATAATATTTTGAATTCAGGCAAAAATTTCATTTTTATAAATGTCTACTGCTTTAGGAATTTTGACTAGTAATTCTCAGAACATCTCTTTTTTTAAAAAATTTTATTTATTTATTTATTTATTTTATTATTATTATACTTTAAGTTCTAGGGTACATGTGCATAACGTGCAGGTTTGTTACATATGTATACTTGTGCCATGTTGGTGTGTTGCACCCATCAACTCATCCTTTACATCAGGTATAACTCTCAATGCAATCCCCTACCCCCTCCCCACAATAGGCCCTGCTGTGTGATGTTCCCCTTCCCGAGTCCAAGTGATCTCATTGTTCAGTTCCCACCTATGAGTGAGAACATGCGGTGTTTGGTTTTCTGTTCTTGTGATAGTTTGCTGAGAATGATGATTTCCAGATGCATCCATGTCCCTACAAAGGACACAAACTCGTGCTTTTTTATGGCTGCATAGTATTCCATGGTGTATATGTGCCACATTTTCTTAATCCAGTCGGTCATTGATGGACATCTGGGTTGATTCTAAGTCTTTGCTATTGTGAATAGTGCCGCAATAAACATACGTGTGCTTGTGTCTTTATAGCAGCATGATTTATAATCCTTTGAGTATATACCCAGTAATGGGATGGCTGGGTCATATGGTACTTCTAGTTCTAGATCCTTCAGGAATCGCCATACTGTTTTCCATAATGGTTGAACTAGTTTACATTTCTAAATAGAAGATTGCAATTTGCCAGTTGTACAACCTACATTTAGGGCTTGTTTTGCCCAAGGCCACATAGTCTGATATCCTAAGGACGTGTTTGAGCTGGCTCATACAGTGGGAATCATCAGTGCAGTCGGCAGCACCTCATCTGCCCTGCTCAGGGACTGACACAGAAGTATGGCCGGCCGTAGTCACATACCATTAGGAATTACCCCAGGGATTTGTATTCTTTGAAGATTAAATGTTGATTCGTCCAATCACAGTATCGTAAAGTTGCAGGTATGTTATCTTCCGAATTTCAGAGGTATTGAGACTACGACTAAAATTGATTGAACATGCTCATAAAAAATATCACACCCTTAGAAGATTTTGTCAGCAGAAACCATCAACCCTGCAGAAAAGATATGATTTAAGAAAAATCCCCAGATTTAAAAAGTGACCCCTGGAATAAGTTTGGAGTAACACATTGTCTACTTTGTTTTTATAACTGTGCCATTCTGTCCATGGTCTGTGTGGACAAGTAGCATCAGGAGAGAGCAGCTCTTTCATTGCAAAGGTGCAGAGGTGTAATTTATGACTCCTCTGCAGACACACTGGGGACCGGGACATCATTTCACTTTCAGCTACTAGCATGCAGGAAAAGCAAAGGAAAAGTATTAATGTGATACATCATTGCCTTTGGAAATTGGGAAAATAATTAAATTCCTTGCTGATTCCCATTAACACAGTTTGCCATTTACTATAACAATCCAGCCCCGAAACACACCTTGGAATGATTACAAAAGAAACCATGAAGAACCCCAAAACTTGAGGCAAAAATTTCCTAAAGTGTGACCTGGGTGTGCTATGAGTAGCCCAACAATATTTTTGATGGCTCCCACCGAATACCACTTAACGGTTGCAAACTGCAAATATGAATTGCATTTGAATTTTGTCTATTCAATTCAATATATCAATCAGCCATATTGCTAAAAAAAGAAATTTGGTTGAACAATTTTGTCAATTCCGTCAAAATGATCAAACTAGTTTTAAATATAACCATGATCAGGGGCATGTTTCTTCAGGCTCTTGTGCAGTTTCTGTTGGGGAAAGCCAATTCAAGAAGGATTTATCAAGTTTCTACTATGTGTCAGGCACATAGTAGCACTACTTGTAGTAGAAGTGTCTATATAACACATTATCTTTCCTCAAGGAACTTTCAATTAATATTTAACAGAAGTATTACAAAATAGTTGTAAAGAATACATTTCAAGATAAGTCCCAGACAAGTAGGAATGTTGGAGGAATTTGGAAGCAGGTGAGAACAGGTATTATGAAGTGGTCAGAAACACCTTACCAAAAGACCAAACCCTGGGTAGTAATTGGGCTGGTCCTTAAATTACAACTATAGTTCAGAGGGAAAAAGAAATGGCAATGGAGAATGGAGGCAGAACAAATGGTCCAGTGAGAAAACAAGAGAGAGCAAGGCATCTATTAGTTGCCTCGATTAACTTGTCAAATATTTATCGAGTGATCTATATGTGCCTTCCATTCTGCCAGGTGCTGGAGAGATGAAGTCAACAGGACAGACATCATTTCTTATGGAGATGTTAGGTAACCATGAGAAAGTCATGCTGGCTGCTGAGGAGAATGAGATGAAGTTGGACAAATAAAGGGAAAGTCAAGAAAACTCGTATAAAATATCTCATATTATATTTCATCTTTTCACCCACAGCCAGGTAATGAACACCTGTGTGGATTATAAAAGCAAGTCAATGTTAAAACTGGGAGCAGACCTACCTCACTAGGATACGGCAATGGGCTTACATGGAGCATATGACTTAGGGTGGGACATATGGCACTGTGATCTTGTGTGAACTGGTTCTCTGAAGAGCAGGTAAGCCTGGCGTGGTGGCTTACACCTGTAATCCCAACACTTTGGGAGGCCGAGGCAGGCAGATCACTTGAGGTCAGGAGTTTGAGACCAGCCTGGCCACCATGGTGAGACCTCGCCTTTACTAAAAATACAAAAAATTAGCCTGGCATGGTGGTGAACACCTGTAATCCCAACTACTCGGGAAGTTGAGGCAGGAGAATTGCTTGAACCAGGGAGGCTGAGGTTGCAGTGAGCCAAGATCGCACCATTGCATTCCAGCCTGGGCGACAAATCAAGACTCCATCTCAAAAAAAAAAAAAAAGAGCAGGTAGGTCCCACTCGAAGGCCATAATGGTGGTGAAACTGAAGAGAAAAGGGGATTATTTGAACTACTATGCATAAGGCACTGTGTTAAATGTTTCACTGTCACAGCAATCTAATTATTAATATCGTTGCAACAATACTATTTTTGCATTGGATGGACAAAGAGACCAAATCTTAGATTCAGTGGCTTCTCCAAGAACATACAACTAGTTAAATGGGGAAGCCAAACTTATAACTCAAATATAATTTCTCTGCTCTTTTAGTTACTGATATTGTTTGACTCTGTCCCCATCCAAATCTCATCTCAAATTATAATCCAAATTATAATCCCCATGTGTCGAGGGAGGAACCAAGCGGGAGATGATTGATTCATGGGGGCAGTTCTCCCATGCTGTTCTTGTGATAGTGAGTGAGTTCTCATAAAGTCTGCTTGTTGGATAAGTGTCTGGCACTTCCCTCTCCATTTTCCTTCTTGCTTGCTGCCATGTAAGATGTGCCTTGCTTCCCCTTTGCCTCCTGTCATGATTGCAAGTTTCCTGAGGCTTCCCCAGCCATGCAGAACTGTGAGTCAATTAAACCTCCCTTCTTTAAGAATTATGCAGTCTTGGGGTCAGGAGCTAGGGCCCACACCTGTAATCTTAGCACTTTGGGAGACCAAGACGGGCAGACCACCTGAGGTCAGGAGTTCAAGACCAGCCTGGCTATCATGGTGAAAACCTGTATCTACTAAAAATACGAAAATTTAGCCTGGTGTTGATGACGCATGCCTGTAATCCCATTTACTCGGGAGGCTGAGGCAGGAGAATCACTTGAACCTGGGAGGCGGAGGTTGCAGTAAGCCAAGATTGGACCACTGCGCTCCAGCCTGGGCAACAGAACAAGAGTCTGTCTCAAAAAAAAAAAAAAAAAAAAAAAAATTACCCAAACTCAGGTAGTATATTTATAACAGTGTGAAAATGGACTAATACACCTACCCATGATTGCTATACTGCTATATTGCTATTGAGAAAAATGAGGATGTTAGGATCAGAAGCCATTTTAAGAAGAAATATAATGAATTTAGCAATGAAATTTCGAATTCTATTCTCCATTCTCAGATATAAACTTGAAGTGTAAGAGATCTGGGTTAATAATAATAGGGATATAAGAAGAAATAAAAAGAAAAATTAAAGAAAGACAACCCTAAGGGTAGTAATAATTAAATTTTAACAAGAAAGGCCTATGTAGACAGAAACCAATTACATTAAGCAAAATATAATTGTGCCTTTTGAAAGAATTTAAAAAGTATGACTTTGGCTTTGAACAAAACCCTACTGAGGGCTACTGTTTTTTGAGTCTTCTTCCATTGGTAGAAGCCATATGTCATAGGTATAGTAATGGTCCCCCAAAGATGTCCATGTCCTAATCCCCCAAATCTGTGTCTATGTTAATTTACACGAGAAAGGAGGGTTTTCAGATGGGACTAAGGTAGAGATCTTGAGATGGGGAGCTTATCCTGGATTATTTGGGTAGACCCAATGCAATCACAACGATCCTTACAAAAAAGGCAGCAGAAGGGTCAAAGTCAGAGGCGGCAATGTGTCAGTAGGAACAGAGGGAGTGAAGGGGATAGGATGAACTAAGGAATGCAAGTAAACTCTAGAAGCTGAAAAAGACAAGGCAACCTATTCTTCCCTAGAGCCTTCAGAAGAAACACAGCACCTATCAACCCATTTTAGACCTCTAAGCTCTAAAACTGTAAGATAATGTATTTGTATTGTTTTTAACCATTAAGTTTATGGTGATTTGTGACAGTGGCAATAGGAAACTAATTCACTGTAAGAAATGCTTGGTAATAAGTAGTGAATTTGGGGCTGCAGTGACTTCTGACATCAATACCTGGAGCTGGGCTATACTTCACAGATTAAGGGCACAGTCCTCCATGAGGCTAACCTCACTTCATCCACAAGCTAGGGGTCCACAGGCCACCCTCACTTCTGTCCAGCTGGCTACAAAGTCAGGAGTTCCCACGAATCCTCCAGACTCAATAATTCACTAAAATAATCTACAGAACTCAGGAAAGTGCTATACTTGCGATTACAGTTTTATTAGGGTGAAGGGATATATACCAGTGCTAGCCAAAGGGAGAGATGCATATGTTACTGCAGGTGAGGTCTAGGAGAGTTCCAGACTGGAAGCTTCTATTGTCCTGTCTCTGAGGAGTAAGGATGCACTAACCTCCTATATAGGCATACTGAAACTCGGTTTATATTAGCAAGATTATTTCTTCAGCTGGGGAGCTCACTGATCTGCCAGCCTTGGCTATGATTGGCTAAGTGCTCAGAAGAAAATAGATGAAGAGTAAATTGTTGGTAGCCGTGGCATGGGCAGATAGGGACTGCACTTACAGGCTCTCCATCTTTTGGATCAGTTCTCAATCTTGTCCTGAGATATAAAATAAAATGCAGTAAAATATCCCAGTGATAGGTTACATAAGTGAAAAGGGTTGAAACTCTCCCTTTTATTTTGCCCACTTTAAGTGCATGAAAAATCTTAAATTGGAGCAAATATGGTAGGTTTTTTTCCAACGAGGGTTTATTATTTGAAGAGGTGATACTCAACACGCTGTCCCAGAACAATGGAGATCTTTTGATTTCTGACAGAAGCCCGGACTTAGGGAAAAACCAAACAAATAAGAAACTCAAAAAACTTCTAAAATCAACCTAATAAAGGAAGGATGTTTTCAAGGCAGACAGAAGAAACAAGAGAGGGAGGACATGATAGTTGCTGCTGAAGCATCCATAACAAGAGACACATATAGTTAGTAAAACTCCTAAGAAACTAGTGGTAATTGATGCCCTCACTCAGGACATCAGCAGTGTGACACTGGGTCTTCCTCAACAAAACTATAGTGTATGGAAGTTAAAGATCACTCTTTCCAGAGCTTTGTCTTCCCAGTCACATGGTCACTGTGAGTGGGACTTTGAAATGCCACCAATAACTCGGAGTGTTATAGTCCCCTTCCCCTGCAGTAACAGTACAGAAGAGCCATTTAATGGTGGGAGATACGAAGAGAAAGCTTCGGAAGGTGACTTTAACAGATTGAATGATGCCCCACCCCAAAAAGATATGTCTATGTTCTAATCTCACGAGCCCGTGAATGTGACCTTATTTGGGAAAAGGGTCTTTGCAGATGTCATTAAGATAAGGATCTTGAAATGAGATCATCCTGGATTATCCCAGTGGGCTCTAAATTCAGTGACAAGTGTTGTTATAAGAGACACAGGAGAGAGATGCACAGAGAGGAGCAGACCACGCGAAGACAGAGGCCGAGACTGGAGTGATGCAGCCACAGGCTAAGAAATGCTTCGAGCCATCGAAAGCTGGAAGGGGCAAGGAAGGATACCACCCTAGAGCCTTCGAGGTAAGCGTGCCCTTGCTAACATCCTGATTTCAGACTTCTGTCCTCCAGAAATGCGACAGAATGACTTTCTATTCTTTTAAGCCACTGTTTGTGCTAACTTGTTATGGCTGCCCTAGAAACTAATATGGCGACCACGTAAATACATAAAGAAAAGTGGTTTTGAAATTTTTCCCCTTCGTTATAAAATGTGTTAATTAATTCACTTTCATGGATTTCTGCTGGCAGTTACTCTTTCAGTTCTAACAACTAACTATTCAGACTATAGTCATTACCACAAAGAGCAAAATGTGCTATCAAAAATGAAAAGTTACAATAATAAGACAAGAGGAATAATCTGTTGTTAGTACTCCACAAGATGTTATCTTTATAATATCTGTAAAGAGTCACACGAAAATCTTGAGCTGGTTTGAATTTACTTTGTAAATACACATATCTTCTAAATGCAGAATGAAGGAACAGAATTATTGGTATACCAGTCAATAATCAACCTTGAAATCAAAATTAATATTTAAAGTTTGTTAAAAATAAAGCTTTACAATTCACAATTAATATCAACCATAAATATGTGAACCAAAAATAAGTACAAATTTCACAATTATTCAATAAGCTCAAAGTAAAACATTAACCTGAATAATTAATGCTGCCAGGAGTATATGGGTTATTTTGGTAGCCGAAATTACTCAAATTTATTATCTACTTGAGCTATGCTTCTTTTCTGACTTCCTCTAATTTTCTGTTGATTAATTATTCTTTCCATTTTAACATAAGCAGTAATTTCCTTCCATCTTCCAAATCTTTGTTAAATGTCATGGATAAGAGTTTACCAGCTACTCTCTAGGGCAGCCTCAGAACAGTGCCATGCTCTGAGTTATCTTGTTAACTTCATGTCCTTCCATGCAATGAAGCTGGCAAGAAACTACTAAGCCTATATGTACAAGAGGAGAGGTAGATCAAGTTAGTGAATAATCTTTGGTTTCACGTAGTGTACATGTTTTTTAGGAAATAACAGTTTATATTATATTTTAAAATTTGCATTAAAACCTAGGTTTCATTATTTTGATAATGTGTGTGCCTTGGTGTAGAGGTTTATGATGGTTAATTTTAGGTGTCACTAGATTAAGGGATACCTAGAAAGCTGGTAAAACATCATTTCTGAGTGTATCTGTGTATTAGTTCATTTTCACACTGCTGTGAAGAAATACCCGAGATGGGGTAATTTATAAAAGGAGAGAGGTTTAATTAACTCACAGTTTCGCATGGCTGGGGAGGCCTCAGGAAACTTAAAATCATAGAGAAAGACACCTCTTCACAGTGCAGCAGTAGAAAGAAGAGCAAGCAAAAGCAGGGAAAACTGCCTTATAATACATTCATATCATGAGAACCCACTCATGATCACAAGAACAGCATGGGGGAACCATCCCCATGGTCTAATCACCTCCCTCCAGGTCTCTCTGTAGACATGCGAGTTGGTGCACTGATTGGTCAAGATCTGCCCTCAATGAGGGCGAGCACCATCAAACTGGTTGGGGGCCCAGGTAGAACAAAAGGGCAGAAGAACAGCGAATTTGCTTTCTCTCTGTCTGCTGGAACTGGGACATTCTTCTTCTCCTGCCCTTGGATATCGGAACTCCAGGACTTTGGCCTTCAGACTCTAATACTTATACCAGCATTCACCCTGATTCTCAGGCCTTTGGTCTTGGACTGAGAATCATGTTATTGGCTTCCCTGGTTCTAAGGCCTTCAGACTTGAACTGAGCCATGCTACTGGCATCCCAGGGTCTCCAGCTTACAGAGAGCCTGCTGTTGTGGAACTTCTCAATCTCCTTAATCTGTGAGCCCATTCTCCTAACAAATCCCCTCTCATGTCTCTCTCTGTCTAAATATCCTATTGGTTCTGTCTCTCTGGATAACTCTGAGTTGTCCAATGGCTCAAATGGTGGATTTAGGAATAGGTACACTTGGGCGGTTTTGCCATTGATAATCCACGGTGCTTTGGGTAAAACCTTTCGGTATGGTAAAATGACAGTAACTGAATTCCTAACACCCAGGATTTTCTTTTAAGGCTCTAGGAATAGAAAAAATGTGATAGCACTGTTAAATAATAGAGATTATTGTCATTTGACAACGAATCTTTGAAACCAAAATGCAACGTACTTACTTTCAGAACACTCTCCATTCAGCATATTTATTACATCCTCAAGCGTGATGTCTTTCATATTTATTAAGTCAATTGTGATTCTTTTAAAAACTCATCATAAGAACCTGAGTGAACTTTCATTTAAGCTATTTTTGACAGCAGTGAGTGACCAAAACTCCAATAGGAAAATGAGGACTTCGATTAAAAGTTTTTCATGCAAAAATCTGTGCTACTCCTGGTTCTCCAGTACCTTTAATATTCACTCTCAAATTACACTCAGTAGGTTTTTTCAGAAAAAAATTTGGCTTCCAGGCAAGAGAGTCTGGGTGTCCTCATTGTTCTAACCACTCTCTGATACATGAGCCAGATACGACCCAATTGTTCCTGCAGATACCTTTTATAATCACAATTTTAGGAAGGGAGATCAAACCCTGGTGGATTTACAACATGATTTTTATGTCTTCTCCGTGGGGTATCATCTTCCTATTCTTCTACCTCTGAATGGTGGTGAGTCCACCAAGGCTCAACACCATTCTTTGCGTAGCTTTTGCTTGTAGAATTAGACACAAATGCTTCCAGATGTTCCAGATGTTCTAATGCTTCCTGGGTAAATCACTTATCAGCCTATATTTGATTATTCATTCTTATTCCTGCCTCTCTCTTTACTCTTTGAGGACAGGGCTTGAGTCCTTTGTGTGTGTTTCCCTGACAATGACTCCAGGGAAAGATAGGCCCAGAAATGAAGACTGAATGAATGAATGAATGAATGACTTTTGATTTTATAGAAGCAATGTATTAGGATACATTTTTGACTTAGATCTTGTTCCAATTCATTTAATGACTGGCTGAATGAAAACAGATTTTTGATATTTTTAAATTAAAGCATAACTATGAAGGTAATTTTTATTTAAAAAAGTCAATGAAGTACAGTGCCCCAAAGTAATGATTTTGATTCTCTGATATTTTAGATTATAGCTTCAAAAATAGCTAATGCAACGTCTTATTTTCTTCAGTCAGGCAGGAAAGTAATTTTGATTCCTGATGACTTTAAAAACAACACAAACTATAATACCTTAGGCTCCCAATCAAACAAGATAAGCTTTCATCCCGAAAGTGGAACAATTCTTCAGAGGCTAAAAGTTTCAGCAGTCCTCAGGGTGGGTACAGAGAGTGATAACCCTTTTAAATATGTCAGCCCCTTTCTAACCAACATGAAAACTGGCCAGGTCTCCTCTCTGCCCCAATACCTCTGCCATTCCTTGTGTTGGCCACTACTGTTCTGGGACCTGGCAAATATCCTTCCTCCCCTTCTCCGTCTGTCAGATACAGGAGCCCCATTGCTATCTGTATATCTTCTCCCATTATTCACTCTACTATACCCTTTCTGGCCCCTGCATCCATGTGCTGGTGCAGTGGAGTAAAGCTTTCAGCCCTTAGGAATGCACCTTCCTACATCACCACTCCCGGACCTGAGGTAGTATCTGCAGATGGCTCAGGATGAATCCATGAGTTGAGCCAAATGGGGGTCAGGGTTTTAAAGGAGCTGCCAGTTTTCTCTCTGAAATACAAAGCTCCAAGCCACAGAAGGCAGGATTGTCCAAAGAACTATTGAAATTTCTCAACCACTGAGCACAATTTCCTAAAATTCTGCTGAGCTTATTGGAAAAGTGTATAAGCCTGCCTTAAACCATTTGGAACATGCCATTCCCATCTTCTAATAGGTTTTTAACTCAATTTTCACATTAGAATGTATAATATTCTATAGGAAAAAGGCAGCCTTGCCAATATAATTTCAAGGTGACTGCATCTTTTATGTAACATATGTCTAATGCCCTGGGTATAATAACTACCACTGTGTAACATCCCCTAAATTTCCATGGGTAATTAATTGATAACTGCTCTGTGGGTGTTATATAAACCCTTTATTAAAACACATAATTCAATAAAGAGGGTCTAAATCCCAATCACAGTGAAGGACAGCATTTGGGCTGCTCTCATTCTATGTGCAGCTAAATTGAGACTGCCAAGTTGAGGCCATTGCCCTCTTCAACGATGGGGTGGTCAGTCCCAGGGAAAAGAAGGAAACTGAACATCAGTGAATTTAGGTAACCATTTCAAATTAAGCTGTAAAAAGCACAGCTATCCGGGAGGGCTGTCTTCTGGCTGGGGTTAGCCTCTGTGGTTGGCACTTGGAACTTTCTGTAATGAAAGACAAATTAGCACACTGCACATACAAACAAGGGAATCAATGAAACTGAAAAAAAAAAAAAAAGCTGTCACAGAAACATAAAGATTAAATGGGAAATAAAGAATGATGTCCTCAAATATTGGAAATAGTCCTCACTAGACAAAGGCGCCTTTGTATTGTTTTGCTAAAGTGGACCATAATTTTGATGTTTCATAAAAATTTAAGTGGAGATTTTCTTTCTGTGGTAGATATAAATCTCCTGGAGGAAAGATTTTATATGTAATTCCAATTTTGTGGTGCTAAGACAACAAAGAACAGGTGAAGATTTTACTGCAGGTAATTTTGTAAATTATTAAAGACAAAACCTCCCACAGTCATGCTGTAAACACGCTCTCTATCAAAATCGAAAATAGCAAATCAACAATGCCTGTTTTAGGTATTGTAAGATACAACCCTCAAATCCTAAACTGGAAATAAAGCTACCTATAAATATTTACTGGTGAGATGACTCTGTGATAATAAATAGCTATTTCAAACAAATGCAGAACATTTCAAAATACTGAAATGTACCCGTGACTGAATATGCAAAATAAGTGGATCTATGCAGCACATAGCAATGTGCATGCTAAGGCTTGGATGAAAACTGCATCTTTGGGAGTTTAAATTATTTAAGGGACATAAAATAGTTCATTACAAATCTGGTTTTAAGAAAGTACAGAATTAGTAGTATAATGGGGTCTATTCATCAAGTTTAGGAGGTAAGTCAAAAAAAAATTTTTTAATGGCATGTGTACAACTCAAGGAAGTTCTTTACCATGTGTGGGAAACAATGTCTGCACTTGGCTTCTTGCTAACTTTCACCTTTCCAAAGAAAGCAGAAGAAAATTGACAGGAAGAAATATTGCTTGAAAGAAATGAAAATGCTTTGTAATTGTTTGGTTGATCAACATCCTTTATCTTTTGATACAAAAATTCATTGTAGTAGATTGTTTATTTCCCTCAATTTATTAGAGAGCAATAAAAGGAAATGATGTTGGAGGCTTATTTTATAGCTGGAAATAGTTTAAGTCTGAAAGTGTATGTCCTACTTTGGTTAAGAACCTCTTGGCACCTTTCTATCAAATGAAGCCATTATGCCAATGATGATGTTTACACATCTTACAGGATCAACGCAGAATTTTGGAGAAATCAGGCATAAACTAAAACAGAGAGAAAGAGAGAAGGGAAAGTAGCATAACAGAGAAGACAGCCAGAGAGGCAAAGGGCAAAGGGAGAGCAGGCCAAGAAAGGCCACGGAGGAGGCAGAA
Organism: Theropithecus gelada; assembly: GCF_003255815.1. Lineage (NCBI taxonomy): Eukaryota > Metazoa > Chordata > Mammalia > Primates > Cercopithecidae > Theropithecus > Theropithecus gelada. The sequence goes on from NC_037668.1 coordinate 109,993,920, forward strand.
ATGGGGATGGACAGACAGGGAAGGCAAAAATCTTCCTGGTGAGCTACAGAGGGACTATTGTTGCTTTCAAGGTTAACTTAACAATCCTTGACAAGGTAGCATGAATTTAATATGATCGGTGGCCTGCTTCCCATTTTTGGTTATCATACGATTACAAATACATTTCATGGGCAATTTGTTATGTCAGTCTTTTACTCACCATTCTTCAACTTTGGCTTCATCTGCACAGCAGAAAATTTAAAAATAAAATGAAAAGTGAAAAAGATGCTCATTCTGCAGCCCCCTGCCACCCAGGCCCAGAATCGAGCACATTGCTGAGTGGTTTAGCTTAAGACCCAGAGACTGCAGCTCATTAATGTGAAATCTATCTAGTCCATGGCTTGCTTGGTCAGGCCCCTGGGAGTCTCATCAGAGGCTGGCAGTCATGGTGCTTGAAGAGAGTGCTGCAGCTGCTACTGGGAAAGATCCCATGGAGACTGGTGCCAGCTTGAGTCAATCTGTTGGTGGTTCCATCCAATCTAGGGTTACATTCAAATCATGCTAATCAGCATACTTCACCCTCATTCTTTCTTTCCTTCACCTGCCAACACACAGGTTAAGTCAGAAGACTAGGAGGAAGTCCCACAGGCTGCCTCAGAAAGTCTGTGTGGAGCTGGATCTAGAGCATGTCACAGAGTAGCTAGTGTTGCACTGAAATGGAATTACTCTTTGCCCCACTTTAGAAGTGGGTTCAAGCCTAGAAATAGAAATACTACACTATATGCCATCTTTCTGGGTATTCGTGATTCCATTAATGTGTTCATGAATTCCAAGTGGCTCTCCCAAAGCTCAACTCTTGCTAAAATCTCAGGGTACTCTAGTGCTAAGACCAGGGACACAGACTGTGTAAGCAAAGTAAGTAGATCCACTTTCACTATGAGGAGGTCAGTCTGCTCCATGCTTCCCATAAAGACAATGCTTTTTAACTCTATCCTCTGACAGATTTTATTGGAGGAGTGATTTCATGTGCTTTTTCTCATACAGATTTTGCTGTTTTGTAAATATTTTACTTTTTCATGTGGGAAAGGCATTTGAGAATTTTCTAATGGCTCCATTTCAAAAAAATGAGTTTTGGCTACAACTTAATGCAACCTGTGATCTCTCTCCCAACTCCCTATACCCCTCCTTGAACCTTGTATTCCTAAATTTAAAATTTCAGGCTAAACTGCCTTTATTTGTACTGCTGTATCTGCAAAGCCTCACCTCTCAGCCTGCCTGGCCATGCCTACTCATCTTTGAAGACATAGATGCAGCTTCACCTTCTCCTAATATTTGTTCTGACTAGCCCTCTTTCTTCCCTCATTGCCTGGGAGCACAGAGACTTCTATCTCTTATAGACTCTCATCCTAGGATAGGGCTCTCAACTCCCTGAGGCACGGACTATACCTTAGAAGTATGTTCATTCCTAGTACTGGATCAGGAACACAGCAGTTATTCAATAAAATTAATGAATGAATGAGTAAATGAAACCAGTGAAAAGAGTTTGGACTTAGACTCAATCAGATCTGTGTGTGACATCTAACTTGATCACTTATTAGCCATATGACTTTGGGTAATTAGTGTTTCTTAGTTTCATTATAGACATTTGTGAAATGAGACTAATGATAATATCTTCTTCCCAGGGTTCTTGTAAAGCTTAAATACAATAAATATATCAAGTGTCCGGGTACATCGTAAGCACGAAAGTAAGTACAGTTCTCCTCCCCCAGTGAATACATAAGTGTGTGAATTTGTGTCTGCATGACAATGGCTGAAATAACCAAGACCAGTAGAAGTATGTATAATTTGACCTTTTCTTTTTTTTTTTTTTTTGAGACAGAGTCTCGCTCTGTCGCCCAGGCTGGACTGCAGTGGCCGGATCTCAGCTCACTGCAAGCTCCGCCTCCCGGGTTTACACCATTCTCCTGCCTCAGCCTCCCCAGTAGCTGGGACTACAGGCGCCCGCCACCTCGCCCGGCTAGCTTTTTGTATTTTTTAGTAGAGACGGGGTTTCACCGGATTAGCCAGGATGGTCTCGAACTCCTGACCTCGTGATCCGCCCATCTCGGCCTCCCAAAGTGCTGGGATTACAGATGTGAGCCACCGTGCCTGGCCTAATTTGACCTTTTCAGGAAATCTTCCCTACTCCCCATCTTTCTACCCACCATGAGGATTCTTTCTCATGATGGTTTGCAATATTTGTCTAGTTGAATGTAGTCTTGGAGATTTAGTGAGTTATCTATAAGGCTTGAATCAATTCTTATTGGTTTTCCCATTTCCAACAATGGCGAGTTAAGAACTAATGTATTTAACCATCTTCAGTCATTTACTTCAGACAGTTAATTAGTATGTTTTTAATTTTACAAATGTCATGATCAATTTTCTTGTCACTTCCACAGCTTATTCTGTCATGTGAGGCTTCTGGAAATGTTTATTACTGGACTGACACTACTTAGAATGTAATAATAATATTATTAGTAGTAATAATATGAAAAAGTAATCAGTAATACACAAGATGAAGCTAGACAGAAGGTGTTTCAAAAGAAACAATAAAAAACAAATCTGAATATGTAATGTTTCCTTCAACAACTAAAACATCCAAATATCTAAGAGATTTAATGGCTCATCTTATAGGTGCTGAGAAGAAAGAAAGAACCTATTCATATGAGTCCCTGAATACAGACTAGTAACCACATAAGGCATTGTAATATTTCAAGCATCTTTAGTTTGTGTTCTGGAAGGCAGAAATGGGGCTTTACGTTGTTCGTCTAACATGGCAAATATTGGAAAATGAGAGTCTGAATAAGAATAATTAATAATAAATTCTTGCAATTACAAAGCATGTTTCATCCCAACATCCTTAGGAGTTTAGTATTTTTCCCAAAGGCACTGTTTAATGCTCCTCTCATGCAATTGACTTACAACATACTGACATGGGGAATCAAAGGCAAAATAGCACTTAACATTGAAAGAATGAGTCACTGCAGCAAGACCAAACACAAAGCTCATTCTAGTAAACTGCTTTTTCTTTCTTTAAAAAATATTGTTTTGTTTTTTTTTTAGAAGCTAATAAAGCCAGCCAAAGCTGTTAGCCTCATCCTACAGTCATTGCTCTGTAGCTTGGACTAGCCCTTTTTGTTGCCATGATAGGTCAAATTAATTCTTCATTTTTATGCACAATCATGACCCTTCTCTTTGCTGGCCCACTGGGACATATATTAATCATTTTTTAATAGCCCATTAAATATAGTCGTATCCTGTGGCAACTAGGTCTCTATTAATTTTAAAGTCTTTAGCTTTATGCAGCATATGCAATAATACATTTTTTCCATCTGTTTATGTAAAGAGCAAGCTTGGAGATAATGGTCAAAACAATGCTTTGTGAATTTTCATTAGATAACACATTTTTGGGGGGTGGAGCTGGAGGGTAATACTCTAAATTATATGAGTTAACTCTACAGACTGTATAATAGGATCATTCTCACAAGTAAGTACCGGTAGATTATTCAATGCATAGTTGGTAGTCCAATATCTGTGTACTGATACCAAGATGAATAAATACGCATACATTACATTCCTGTTTGGACCTTGATAGACCTGTTTCTAATAAATAGCAGTCTTGCCGCATCTAGACAGCTTCCGTTTTCTGAAACCTGATGCCTGGAAGGAATAATGCTTAATATTCACAAATAGGATATGTTACATATTAAATTTGGGCATGGTAGCAAGAACTTGATTCTAAAAACTGGCATTTATTGAACAGAATCATGCCTGGCATGTTATCTCTGGTAATTGTCACAATGAGAAGTAGGTATTCTTTTTCAAATTTTGAAATAAGAAAACTGAACTTCAGAATGGCAAATGATCCAACTGACGGAATTACGTGCCCACGGTTATTCAGTTAATAAATTAAGCTGAAATTTTACTTTGTGGTCAAGAAATTTCTTAAAAGTGATATAAAATAATAGAAAATTTAAACTATAACTCATATATTAAAATACTTTTTTTTTTTTTTTGAGGCGGAGTCTTCACTCTGTCACCCAGGCTGGAGTGCAGTGGCACCATCTCGGCTCACTGCAAGCTCCGCCTCCCGGGTTCGCGCCATTCTCCTGCCTCAGCCTCCCGAGTAGCTGGGACTACAGGCGCCCGCCACCTCGCCCGGCTAGTTTTTTTTTTTGTATTTTAGTAGAGACGGGGTTTCACCGTGTTAGCCAGGATGGTCTCGATCTCCTGACCTCGTGATCCGCCCGCCTCGGCCTCCCAAAGTGCAGGGATTACAGGCGTGAGCCACCGCGCCCGGCCTAAAATACTTTAAATTAGAGTTTTCTACTCAACAACTAGTCTGCAGTCTCCAAGATGGCAGGGGTCATGTCCATTTTATTTATCACTATCCACCATGCCCATGCAGTTTCTGTCACAGAGCAGGTGAATAAATATACGTAGAATAAATGAGTGAGTGAAAGCCATCATTTATGGACATGCCTGTCACCTTAAAAATGACCACACATATAGATGCATCCTAGATTGAGCTATCCCTTGATTTTATCCTCTAGGGAGAAGTAAAGTTCATTTATTATGTTAGAAATATCAGAGCAAATCAATCTTCATAAATTATATGAAACATTGCTGCTCTCTTTGAGAATGCTCAACATGTTTCTGGTGAATGGCACACTTCTACAATTTTGATTTCATGAATTCAGCAGATATTGCTTTGTTGCTATGCTGGATGGTAGATACATAAAAATGAATAAGATAGTGACTCTATCCTCAGTAACTGGCATAACATAATGGCAAACAGTGGGATCAGAAAAAAAAAAAAAAAAAACCTTAGAAACCTGTGACCTTGGGTGTATTACTTAGCTTATTTGAACTTGGTTTTCTCATTTCTTTTATTGACTGTTTACTTTTGGTGTATTTTAGGAGTGTCTCTTATAAATAGCATATTGCTGGATTTAAAAAAAATCTAGTATGATAATATTTATCTTTTATCTGAAGAGCTTAGGCAATTTATTTTGATATATTTGAACTGTTTCTACTTTCTTATTTTATGCCTTCTATTTGTCCCTCTTTGTCTGTTACTTTTTTCGTATGCCTTTTTTGCCTTGTTTTGTATTGGATGAGTTTCCAACAGCCCTCATTGCCCCACTGATCTTTCTTCTCTGCTACCATTTAAATGTATCCCCTCTTTTTTTTTTTTTTTTTTTTTTTTTTTTTTTTTTTTTTTTTTTTTTTTGAGATGGAGTCTGGCTCTGTCGCCCAGGCTGGAGTGCAGTGGCCGGATCTCAGCTCACTGCAAGCTCCGCCTCCCGGGTTTACGCCATTCTCCTGCCTCAGCCTCCGGAGTAGCTGGAACTACAGGCGCCCGCCACCTCGCCCGGCTAGTTTTTTTGTATTTTTTAGTAGAGACGGGGTTTCACTGTGTTCGCCAGGATGGTCTCGATCTCCTGACCTCGTGATCCGCCCGTCTCGGCCTCCCAAAGTGCTGGGATTACAGGCTTGAGCCACCGCGCCCGGCCATGTATCCCCTCTTGACGTTTTAATAATATTCATTCTGACTGGTGTGAGATGGTATCTCATTGTGGTTTTGATTTGCATTTCTCTAATGATCAGTAATATTGAGATTTCTTTCATATGCTTCTTGGCTGCATGTATGTCTTCTTTTGAAAAGTGTCTGCTTATGTCCTTTGCCCACTTTTTAATGGGATTTATTCAATGTTATTCCTATCAAACTACCAATGACATTCTTCACAGAACCAGAAAAATACCATTTTAAAATTTTAATTGTACCAAAAAAGAGCTTCAATAGCCAAGGCAATCCTAAGCAAAGACCAGTGGAACAGAATAGAGAGCCCAGAAATAAGGCTGCACATCTCTGACCATCTCATCTTCAACAAAGCTGACAAAAACAGGCATGGGGAAAAGACTCCCCATTCAATAAATGGTGCTGAGATAAGTGGCTAGCCATATGCAGAAGACTGAAGCTTGATCCCTACTTTATACCATATACAAAAATTGACTCAAGATGGATTAAATACTTAAATGTAAAATCCAAAAGTATAAAAATCCCGGAAGGCAGCCTAGGCAATAACATCCTGGACATAGAAACAGGCAAGGGTTTCATAACAAAGACATCAAGAGCAAAAATTGACAAATGGGATTTAATTAAACTTAAGAGCTTCTGCACAGCAAATGAAACCATCAACAGAGTAAACAGACAACCTATAGAATGGGAGAAAATGTTTGCAAACTATGCAATGGACAAACGTCTAATATCCGGCATCTACAAGGAACTTAAATAAACATACGAGAGAAAATGTTGTTGAGAATGGATTTGTTATAAAAGTGAGTGTGGCTCCTTTTTGTCGTCTCACCCTCTCTTACACTCCATCTCATGCTTTCTCTCTCTCTCTCTCTCCCTTGCCATGTGATACCTTCTCCTACGAGCTGACTCAGCAAGAATGCCCTGGACAGATGCAGCCCCTTTCCTTGAACTTCCCAGCCTCCAAAACTATAAGAAATAAGTCTCTATTCTTTATAAATTGCCTAGTCTCAAGTATTCTGCTATAGAAATGCAAAAATAACTAAGATACCCTCTCTACTTTCTTTGGAAGGTATGTGATTTATACCTATTTTTTAGTGGTTTCATAATTATTTTAACTTGCAGACTTAACTAAGTCTGAAGTTATTCATATTTTACTCATTGCACCATGCAATAAAAGACTTTAGAAGGCTTTAACCAATCAACTCGCTTAACTGTAATGGTTAAATTTATGTTAATTTTTGAGTGGGTGACAATTGTAAACATTGTTTCTGGGTGTGTCTGTGAGGGAGATTCTGGATGAGATTAACATTGGAATCAGTGGACTCAGTAAATTTGATTGCCCACTGCCCTCCACAATGTTGAGTGAGCATCATGCAGTTTGTTGAGGGCCTCAATAGAGCAAAAGATGGAGGAAGGAGGAATTCTCTCCTTTTTTTCTTGCTTCACCACTTGAGCTGGGACATCTCATCTCATCTTCTACCCATGGACTGTGCTTTATACTATCAACTCCTCTGGTTCTCAGGCCTTTGAACTGAGATTGAACTAGAGCAGGTTTTAAGATAACATTGTTTTGTTCGACATCATTTCATTATAACATTGAGAAGGAAAAAAAAAATCAATTCCATGTTGGGGCCACTCTCTGAATTTACATATTATCCCAATATCTGGGTGAGTTTTCCCTGGATACTCTGGTTTCCCTCCATATTCCAAAGATGTGAATGCTAGGTTAATCGGCATGTCTAATTTGTCCCCGTAGAAGTGAGTGTGGGTGTGTGAGACTGTGCCCTGCCGTGGAACTTCATCCTGTCCAGGGTTGGTTCCCAACTTGAACCCTGAGTTGCTGGAATGGATTCTGGCTACCTACAATCCTGAACGGGAATAACTGAGTAAATAATTATTCTAGCTGTTTTTTACTTATCTTTTTAAGTGTACGTACAGTTCACATTTATTTCAATGTTTTATATTAGAGGTATTTTGGTCTTTCTTTAGAAGTTTGGTAATGTTTTTGTCACCAGAACCACGCCATGGGAAGTTAAATTTTGTTTATATCAGTTAGCCTATGGTAAAATTGGCTTTGTTGTAAGTCATTTCACTTAAAGTTGCAGTTTCCAAGACTGTCAGTGGTGAGAACTTACTGTACACCACTGGCTTTTCTGAGTTTGTAGCTTGCAGATGGCAGATCGTGGGACTTCACAGTCTCCATAATTGTGAGAGCTTATTCCTCATTATGTAAAGATCTCCTATTTGTTCTGTTTCTCTGAATATCCCATATACAGCAACCTACATGCCTTTGTTTTGAAATACTTTAGATCTAGCTTATTTCTTAATGTCTTTACCTTCAGCAAATTAGTTATCATTATTGTTTTATATAGTGTTATATTAGCCTGGGCTCCCCAGAAAGCAGAGCCTGAGACAAAGGTTTACCAGTCAGTAATGTGGTTTATTTGAAAGTCTGTTAACTGAGGAATGGTGAAGTGCAATAGCGAAGAAAGGAGGGCCAGTGCAAAGAAGGATTGCTGAGTTAACCACCAGTGGGGTAACTGGGTGTGTGGTTTTTTAGGACTATAGGATAAATCTTATTAAGTGAGTCATACATTTTTTTCTTCCTCCAAGTGGGAGGTGCTACTGGCATGTAGTAAGCAGAAGCCAAGGATACTGCTAAACACCTTACATTAAACAAGACAGCTCCTCACGAAAAAGAAAGTTCAATTTTTTTTTTTTTTTTTTTTTTTTGAGACGGAGTCTGGCACTATCACCCAGGCCAGAGTGTAGTGGCAAAATCTTGGCTCACTGCAACCTCCACCTCTCAAGCTCAATTGATTCTCCTGCTCCAGCCTCCTGAGTAGCTGGGATTACAGGCGCCCACCACCATGCCCGGCTAATTTTTGTGTTTTTGGTAGAGATGGGATTTCACCATGATGGCCAGGCAGGTCTCGAACTCCTGACTTCAAGTGATTCGCCTGCCTCGGCCTCCAAAATGCTGGGATTATAGGCATGAGCCACTGTGCCCGGCCTAAAAATCTTTTTTAAAAATGTAGTCTAAAATCAATTCTGAAGAATTTTTTTACCCCAAAAGTTAGCGTTGAGATTGATAAATATAGTTTACACAAAAACAATTAATAGTATCCCCCAACTGAACAATCTCAAATACTCATCAACAGGTGACTAAATTGTGAGGTGTTCATGAATAATAATCAGCAATAAGAAGAAGCCAGCTACTAAAATAGGCAACAATATGAATGAATTTAAAAAATATCTTGCAGTTAAAAATGGAATACATAAAATACCACGTCTGTTCGATTTCATTTATTTGAATGTTTAGGAAAAACAAAACAGACAGCAGATCAGTGGTTGCAGGAAACTGAAGGCAGAGAGTGGTGTGATTGGTTGCAAAGAGGCACGAGGGAACTTTTGGAATGATGGAGAGGCTTTGCACCTTGATTGGTGGTAGATACATTGCAGCATACTGTGTCAAAAATGTTTTGAAATGTACCCTCAAAACGTATGCATTTTATTGTATGTTAATTTTTCCTCAGTAAGTTGATGTAAAAGAAGAAAAGAGTCTCAGACTGAAGTGTTATTCACTGGCTCCCAGTTCCTGATAGGAAAAACTTTTGGCTATCCCTTGGGACGTTGATTACCTTCTAGTCCTGGGTTGAATAAGTGTGAGAATCCCCATGGCAGCAGGTGACAGGTGCAGTGCTGTCAGGCTGCAGCTATGTGAAGTTGATTGAAGTCTTTATACAATTGGTTGGTGCAGCTGTAGCTGGAATCAAAGATGTGGCAAATGGAAGTTGAAGAGGTACACAGAAATGTTCAATTTGGAGGTCAATATTCATGGACGTGTTTATATGTTTACAATACTTACATATTTACCAATAAAATGTTAATGTTTCTTCTTGATTCTTGGATTATTTCCTTCTAAAATTTTCAAAATTGATGAAGCAACACAATTAACCAGATATAGGAGGCTTAAAAAATTCCAAGCAGGAAATTATAAGAATATTACACCTAGGCAATTCCTTTGCAGAAAATCCTTGGCAGATTCCCTTAGTGAAGATCTTTTTTTGTAGTAAAAATCTCAGTTTTTGTTTACCTGAGAATGTCTATTTCTCCCCTACTCTGTTCTTGAGAGATTGCTTCCATATTTCAACATAGTTAAAACTCTACGCTGAAAGTTGTTTTCTCTCAAAACATTAAAGATACTGTTTTATTATCTGTGACTTCTATTGGTGATATGTGATTTCAGCCATCAATTTAACTGCCTTGGTTCTTTGTAGATGAGCTGTCATTTTTATCTGGGTGCATTTATGTTCTTTTCAATTTGGTGTATTACCATTTCATTTTGATTCATCTAGGTGTGATGTCCTTCTAATTTTCTGTTTGAGATTTGTTGGCTTCCTGCATCTGATAATTATTATTGCTTCATCAATTTTGGAAATTTCCCAGTCATTATCTCTTTGAATATTGTTGCTTTCCCGTTCCTCCTATTAATTCTATCTGGAACTTTGATTAGATTGACTCATTTTTATTTCTGTCAATCTGTATTTATATTTTGTTTCTTTGTCCCTCTCAAGTGCATTCTTGATAATTTTTAAAATTTATTTTCCAGTTCACTTGTTCTTTCTTCAGTGGTATCTATTCTACTGTTTAACCCATCTATTGATTCCTTTACCTTAAATACTTATTTTTTTATTTATACGAGTTCTATTTTGGTTCTTTTTCACATATGCTTGATTTTTGTAATCTGCCATTCACTGCTAATATTTTCATGCTTTTCTTTTTTGTTGAAACAGATCAAAGTTATTCATTTTTATATTCTGTGTGTGACTATTAATTTCTGAAGTTCTAATGGGCATAGCTTATTTCTGTTGCTTCTCCTGATTCTCATTCATAGTCTCTTCTCTTTAGGTATGTTCTGTGATTTTTTTTTATTGTGGATGGCCCATTTTTCACATGCCTTGTAGATTCTATGCTATTCTCCAAGTATTAGGCTGCTTTCAATTTCCTTAGAGAAAATTTATATTTGTTTCTGGCAGTTACCTGTTGACATTATCCAGTTTAGAACCTTATACTAAATTAAGTTATCCACCTCTATATTTTATAATCATATATGTAACACACATTTAGAGCCAAAGAAACAAAATATAAATTATCCCAAGCGACACAGATGGGTGGTGGCACCACGCCCTGTCCCACCAACCTCTTTGTGGGCTAGTTGCATTTATAAACTCTCAGGAGATATTTTTTATTTTAACCATCCAGAACCAAGATTATGGCAATGAAGGCTCTTTGCTGATCACTACTGCATAGCATATTCTATTTTGAACTTAATCTTATATCAAGTGTAGAAACCTTTGAGATTCCATTGAATGCAAGTATCTTCTACTAGATCCTTTACCTTGGATCACCTTGGATTTTATCTGCTAACTGCTGCTTGTACTGCATCTGTCAAAGATGAATCCCAAGATTTCCAAGGCTTGACAGAAACTCTCAGGGCAAAAGCCAAATTTGGAATCTACTTTACTCCACGGTTCTGTGACTTTGCTTTTAGTTCTACGAATTCCTTAATATTGTGCCTACTCAATAATACATTTTAAAATTATTTTGCATTTTATCTGGCGTCTTCATGGTTTCAACAGGAACATTTAGAAATCAGGAATATAGTCTTCATAATATTAGAAACAGTTCTTGAATCTCACTTTTTCCCTAAACTTATCTTTTATTCATTTTAATCATTTAAACTTAATTTAAGCATTCTTCTCTTTCTGATTCCTTTCCTTCTCCAGGTTGTTATTTCCTTCACCTCTGATTCTATTTCCTGGCTCTTACTATGTTTTCCCTTCCCTGATAAAATAAAAATTGGAGAGAACATAGTATCAACCATTTACAGTTCTTGGTGATAGACTGATTTATTACATTCTAATGTAATTTTAATCTTTCAGTCACTTACCTTTTATCTTTTCCTGCTATATAAAAAGAGGACTTTCTCCCCTTTTGTTTGCTGACATTTGAAATTCCTCTAATAGGGGAGAAACTGCTTTTGGACATAAATACTACTGAAACTCATTTTCCACAAATCTATGCTGATGGCAAATGTAATTTAATAGTCTAGCTATAATAATAGCCCCCTTCTATTGAACACCTGGTATTTGCCAGGCACTATGTGAAGTGCTTTATGTACATGAGCTGAAATTGTCACAACCACCTGGTAAGGTGAATATTATTGCCTTTATTCTATCAATGAGGAAAACTGAGGCTCCAGTGGGTAAGGCAATTTATCCAAGTTTACACAGTGAGTAAGTGAGATTCTTGTCTGGTTCCCAATCCTGTCTTTTCTTTCCACTGTCTTACACTGGTTTTTTTTGACTAGCTTAACTTACAAAAACTGGCTTATGATCTCTCCCCTTGGATCACTGCTAACTTTTATGTGGAAAAAATAGGAAGGTTTAGATCTAGTTGTATTTCTGTGAGACTTATTTCCAGTTTCTGGGTAGAGGCTGGAGGTTTCAAGACAGGACCATTGGGTCATATGTTTTTGCTTCCTGTATGCATTTCTTCTAACATAGAAGCCTATCTGATAACTTCTCTGTTTTCAGACTTTCCCAAACCCAAATTTTACCCCTGCTTTAGCCATAAGACTCTCTGAATTATAATTTTAATTTTGACAGCACTTGATATTATTTCAGTTAGTGTCAATACTATGATTGGTTCCTTTACTGACATTCTAGAATATATCCCTAATGCCTCATATATTTTAAGCTCTAGTAATAAAGTGTCTGACAATAAAGTATGCTGTTTGAGTATAGCGTCTTTATTAATAGAGGTATGACTCTCTTTCCCTCACAAAATCCTTTTTGGATGAAAGCTAAGGCGGATCAACCTTATGCTAAAATTTGCATATTCTCCAGAGTAGTTCTGGAGTACTGCTTTTAAACTCAGTCATTGCCTTATGCTCTCTTTTCATTTCAGATAAATAAGAATCATACCTTGCTTCCAATCTCCCTAGATGAGAAGGGTGTTAAGTGGGTAGATAGGGAAGCCAATTAAATGCTTTGAATTCCTAAGACAAACTCTTATAAGTCAAGCTATCATAATTATAAAGGAATTTATTGCATTTGTAAAGAACAAATTTAAGTAGAGTAGCAATTGAGTGTACCATGCAGAACGTATAAAAATACAGTATTAAACTGTTTGTATATTTACATCTATATAGTGTAAACCACTGTAAGGTTATAGTTTTCATGTTTTACATGTGTAAAATAATGTCTTCTAAGTTGCTTACCTGGTTAGCTATTTTCTGTTTTCTAATGAATAGTTCCATGTGAGGGAGACTTATAGAAAAGTCGAAGGTGAGAAAGCCTGGAATTGGGCAACAGAAGAGCATTCTCTGGGTGACCATCCCCATTCCCCATTGTATACTTAGCAATCACATGCAGGAGTACTGGTATAAATCTCAGGACAAGCAAAGATTTGCCAAAATGGCAAATTTGATTCTACAGTGTTGTGGCTGTTCAAGATGTATGCTATTTATTAATTTGGGAAGAATTAATAATTTAGTTATTCCACGCTCCGAGCTGGGGGTTCAAAGGTGATTAAGTTACAGTTGTCACCTGGAGAGAGAGATGACACCAAATCACAATAAAGTGAGGGTAATCTCATCACAAAACAGTGGACACACCAGACCCATGGGAGGGAGGAAGGGAAAAATTCTACCCAGGGATATTAGGGAAGGTGCACATTACTAGGACTAAAAAATTATCATAATACTAAAGTAAAATCTACTATTCCTTGGTTGTTGCATAGTTTGGTGCACTTAGCACTAAGCAATAAGTGTTGTATAGTTTGGTGTACTTAGCAATAAGCCCACATTTAAATTCCCTTAGCTTCAATTCGGGGAAAATAAAGTAAGGAAAACCAACTGCAACCAAAAACTGTAAAAATTCAAACCCAACGTGTGTGTGTGTGTGTGTGTGTGTGTGTGTGTGTGTGTGTAAGAGAAAAATTCCACTTTCTGTCCCCACTCCTTCCTCCTCCAGCCCCCAAACCTCTCAAATTGGAGCTCAGTCTGCATAAAGAAGCTGAAATGTGACATTTTCTCTAAATAGTCTCAGTAGGTAAACTATAAAACAAAGCGTCTTTGTTGGCATAATTTCTCTGTTGTGTTTCTGCAAGGCAGATCTTCTCATTATGATGGCATCCATTCACATCCAGGGAAAAAGGGAGCCCATGACTGTTCACACACCTTCCTGATGGCTCTCTCTTCCTTTCTATTCCCTTGCTCAGTTATGTTTAGTTGTGGCACTTTGAAGCCTTTCCCCACAACCAGATTTCGTCAATTCACTGGATCAGAGGAGCTTTTCTCTCTTCAGGTGTCTGGCAGGAAGTGCATTAAACTGGACTTTATGAGCAGTCTTTAAAAATGGCTTATTTGGTGTGAGGATATTTCAAAGAGGAATCGAAGTTGCTAATTTTAGCCGCTTCCCAAGGGAACCTGTTTGCATGGCCCAGGGTGACAGCTTTAGATGTGTCTTTGTAAAGCAGAAGGCAATGGTGCCATTTGCAGTCTGAGCACCTGGGCTCTGCCCCACTTGTCTTGTAACCTGCGGTGGGTTATTGCTCTCCCTTAGATAAAATTGACATAGCATCTTTTATTTCTGGCTGGAGTAGACCTGGTACAAGAAAGGACATTCCGGGATGTAAATAAAGGTCCACTTATCTGATACTTATTTTCAGAGGGATCCTTGAGACAGTTCATTGCTTGTCTCTAGAGTCCCGGTGTCTTCTTTCAGCAAGGACTGGGTGTTTGGATGAACTTTAAAGCTTCCTGAGTTTTGATGTGGTGCTGAAACAGAAGCTTTGATGCTTCAAGCTGCTGACTGCAGAGGAAACACAGGGTTTAAAGCTTATCAGCAGATGCACAGAACCCGCAATATCCAGAAACATTTCCCTCTATAGTAGAAACACTGGGAATTGCATGGGTTCCATGATAGCAAAGGAGAGGCTCAATATGTTACACAGAGACCTCAAGAGCTGCTCCCTGACACCCTGACCTGCCCCAGCACCCAGCATTTCCCTGCTCCCACCCTCAGGTTTTCACCATACTGAACCCAAACCAGCCATGGGAAAGCATTTTATTTCTAGGTATCCTGCCCTTTGATTTTCTTTAGTCGGGATGCTTTTTTTTGATTTTGTCCTGGTGTGTTAGTTTCCTATGGCTGCTGTCGCAAAATATAGCAAGTTAGGTGGCTTAACACAACAGAAATATACTATTTTATAGTTCTGAAGTCTAGAAGTCCAAGATCAAAGTGTCTGCTCTCTCTAAAACCTGTAGGAAAATCCTTTCTTGTGTCTTCCTAGCATTTGGAGGTTTATGGGCAATCTTTGGCATTCATTAGTTTGTAAATGGATCACTCCAATCCTCTGTCTTCACATGGGATTCTCCCTGTTTTCACATTGTCTTCCCTCTATGTGTGTCTGTTTCTGTGTCCAAATTTGCCCTTTTTATAAGGACACCAGCCCATTGGATAAGGGTCCACTCTAATGACCTTATTTTGACTTGATTTTCTCCGTCAACACCTTATAATAAAATAAGGTCAAATTCTGAGATACTGGGGGCTAAGACTCCAATATATCTTTTGTAGAAGGATGTTAAACTCATAACACCTGGCTAATATCTTCTGGGGACTCAGTTTCTAAGCAGTCTTTGTGTTCCCCACAATGAGATTAAATACTATTTCTGTGAATTTCTTTAGCCTTGGTACTTACCTTTTAATGAGACTTTATGTATTATGTTGTCTGCTTGATTGATTGTCTTCCACAATCAATGGTAAACTTTTGAAGCCAAAGACTCGGCTTTGCCTCCCTAAAAGTTACCACAGTGCCTAGCACGTTGCTGAACCAGCAACATAGGAAGTGAGACAAAAAATTTCTTCACATCTGATTTGCAGAATGTTTAGCATTTTCAGCGATATTCAATAGGATATAAGAAAACAGCCTGTCAATTTACTAAATAGATGATTCGATCTGAAAATGACCAAATGGCTATACTTTGCCTCAATAAGGAGAATTTACAATGAGCCAAAATCATATCTGAGAAGTGAGGAGGGTGTTTTTAGCCTTTTCACAGCCTCTTTTAGAGAAGATGAATTGGACAGGGCTCTGGGACAAGTGTCTCTGTAATAATGGGGTGTGTGAGAATGAGTGCTGTTGAGGTGATTAGAGCATGGGGTGGCTAGTTTGAACAGCTGGCTTCTATTCCTGACTCACCCTGGATTCGCTGTGACCTCCGGCAAATCACTTACCTTCTGAGGCTCTTTTAAGTGAGCTTTAAAATAAGGATGGCAATTGCGATCATGTAAACATATGGAACGTGATGAGGACTAATTTTTAGGATAAGGCCTTAAAGAGATTTTCATAAAAGCTATTATTTACATTAAGTGTTGTGAACATTATGAACTGGCAAACTGGCCATGTTAGCTAAAACAAAGAAAGATAAACTAATTCAAATTAGTAGACTCAACCTCATTAAGTTTGGATACAAATATCTTTTTTCTCTGGTAAATAAAGCCAGATGTATAGAAAGCAAACTGCTTTGTAAAAATAAATCATGAATCATTTCAACTTTTTTTTTCCTTGATCCATTTGTTTCTTTCTATAGAGAGTTAGCTGGGAAGTTGATCGTTGGAGAGAGGTTGGATATGAACCAAAATAGCAGAAGGAGAGAGTTTAAGGGAAGTAGAGTTGACTTCACCAGTCCCCAGAGGATTTTGAAAGAGAAAATAGAACTAGAGGCTACACTCTATTATCTACATGAATTGCAGAGGAAAGTAGCAGAGCAGCTCCAGAATGTCTATTTGTGGGGCTTAATGGTGGTGGTATTGTTGGAATGGGTGCTGGTGGCAAAGATGCTTGAAGTTACACTTGCAGAGAAATTTATTTTAAATTATAAAATTAAAGTTAGATATTTCAAAGGATGATGGGACAGAACTGATTGAATTACAGCCTAAAACCTCCAGTTTCGCCTTTAGCCATGCTTAGCTGCCAGTAGGTACTCGGGACAATGAAAGCAAATCTGTGAAGCAGAAAGGTACAACCATAGATGCAGACACATCCCAGCTGAGAATGATGCCTCCTCCTTTATTTTGGAGCATTAATTCTGAAGGAAATAAATAATGCACTTGGATTCCTGCAACAAGTTTCTGATTTCCTCTGAAACCATGAGACTAGTCAATTGATCCATATATCCAGATGTAGATGTTGACCAACTACTGTTTTCTCTACAGTGTGTTAAGTGGTGACGTGGGGCCACTCAGAAAAGGGAATGGTGGGAAAGTATATGATATTGTCCCTGCAGCCAAACTGTTTATGGTTTGGTTACTGAGGCCAGCTGTGCTAGAAAGAAACAATTGGATGATAATACAAGAAATGTATTTTCTGTGATACAAAATGCTGTGGTTGGCTATGAAAGGAGAGACATTTAGGGATAGAAGTATTTAAGAATATTATGGAAAATATGAAGCTTCAGCTGGACCCTGAGAGAGATTTAAGTTAGCAGAGAGGAGGAGTAAGCCAGGAATGGCAAATATGTATAGCTGCACACTGTCTCTTCCTTTGTCCATGGCAGACGTTATTAATCAATCACTCTGGAGCGGATTTGTCTTTCCTCAGAGAACTACCCACATCCTGCTTTCTGGGATTTATTTAAGTCACTAGTTCATTTCCCTATTTAACTACAGACTCCTCTAGTGTTCAGGTAAGCCTTGTTTACTTCTGTATCTACTGAGTTTGGCACAGAGAAGAGGTTCATTGTGGCAGTCACAGAGGTGCACTGCTGGATCTTGCTTCAAGAAAGAACTTCTCGTTCAGCTGCAAGGAATGCGGTGAGCTCAGAGTCTCTTTTCGGGATCTGCTGTTGCAGTCTTTGAACCGAGGCCATGCTCTTCCAGGCAGCCCCCTGCCAATGACTGAGCACAGTGGGGGAGCGAGGGTGTGCCCATTTGCACCACATGTGGGACACCTCTAAAGGGCAGTCTGCTCTGGGGCTCCCCATTGGGTTGGCTGAGTATTCGTCAGATGTGTATTACAGTCTGAGACTCTCCCTGCCCGGTCCTGCCTCCTCTTCGTTTTTCACAAGTGTGACCTCCCAGTTAACCTCTCACATTCCTAGCTGGGTTTCCATGTCTGCTTCCAGGAGGACTTGGCACTGACTTAGCAAAAGTTTACGGGACTGAATGGACTTAGTGATAAGTTTTCATGGAGTACTTCATTGCATGATGTCTACTTCCAGGTTGGAGCTTCATTCTTTTATTCTGTAAACATCCTGAGCACTGACAAAGTTTTGGGCTCTGAGATAGATGTTGGAAAGTCAAAGATGAATAAGGCTGATCCTCAACTTCCACAAGATAGACTCACAGACATGGATGTAGAAACTGAGACTCGAGAGGTGAGCAACTTGTTCAAGGCTTTCCTAAGTGGCTAACATATTTAGAATCCAAAAAGGGTTTTGGTTCCAAAGTATGAATCCTTTCCACACTGATTTTCTGCTCTGTAACATCTGCAGTAGAACCCTGCAGTTAAACACACTAGTGTTCACATGACTTGGTCCTGGTTTTGTATTCTTATAGTTCAGTGTTAACGGTCTTTGGAACACTAACCACTCAAGTGTGCTTCAGGGAATGAATATGTTAAATATATTAAGAGAGGTTTCTTGGTTGGGGTTTGGGGGAGTCTTTTATATGCCAAGGTACATTGTACATTTGCAAGAACAGGTCAAGTAGTTCGTATTATACAAAGTTGTATGGTGTATGAATTATTTTACAGAACATCTTTGAGGAATGCTATTCTACCCAGTTAAATCAAATGATGGAATATTATTTACTACAACATCCATTCAAGTTTTTCTATCCGCTAGTCCCTGCTAATCCTGTGAAGGAAGGACTCTTATTAACCCTATTTTTCCGATGAGAAATCTGAGGCATAGAGGTTGGGTAATTTATCCCCAGCTACACGGATGGACAGTGGTACCATGACCTGTCCCACTCCCCTGCACTCCCCTACTTCCCACCGTCTTTGATGTGCTGAAACCATTGAGCCTGCCCCTTAATTCACTAAGGGTGTATCCTCAGAGCATGTGAAAGAATGAAAATTGCCTGGTTCATCCACAGAGACCATGGATTCTGTGCAGTTCAGTGAGATGTACGCACAAAAACCTGAGAAGAGGCCGGGCGTGGTGGCTCACGCCTGTAATCCCAGCTCTTTGAGAGGCCGAGGCTGGAGGATCACGAGGTCAGGAGATCGAGACCATCCCGGCTAACATGGTGAAACCCCATCTGTACTTAAAACAACAACAACAAAAAAAACCCACAAAAAATTAGCTGGGCGCAGTGGCGGGCGCCTGTAGTCCCAGCTACTTGGGAGGCTGAGGTGGGAGAATGGCGTGAACATGGGAGACGGAGCTTGCAATGAGCCAAGATCTCACCACTGCACTCCAGCCTGGGTTACAGAGCAAGACTCTGTCTCAAAACAAAACAAAACAAAACAAAACAAAACAAAACAAAACTCTGAAAAGAAGACTGGTTTGAATGGTGTTTGGTGGGATAAGTCAGCCCAGCATTAATGCTTCTCTCTGGCAATCTGGCAAAGAGGGCTTCTCTCCTTAGAGGGCATACCTGCGGCTCATTCTCCCCTTTCACTGTACCTCTTCATCTCCCTTTTTATACTCCCTTCTGTCTTCAAAAGCCTCAAGACCTGTCTCCCACACCCCAGAACGTACCATCAGATAGAAGCAGACAGATCATAAGAGCAAGGGCTTTACACTCAGACACCTGGATTTAGATCTTCCCCTTATCATTTGCCAATTGTTCAAGTTGCTTAATCTTTCTAAGCCTCAGTTTTCACTTGAATAACATGGGGCCATAAAAAAGTCGACATTATAAGGCTATGGTAATCATTCAAGAAAATAATATATGTAATGCACTTAGTACATAGTGGGCACTTAATAAATGGTGTTGGCTGTGAAGGCTTCTCTCTCTAGCTGTTTCTGAAATTAGATACTGACCTCTTAAACTGAATATACTTCCAAATGTGAGGAGGGAAAAATCTAATTTCAGGCACCGTGCAAGTAGTAGGAAAAGGAGAAAATATATTTCAAAAGGGATGGTGGCATCTAGACCCTCCCCCAAACATAGCCCCTAAAGCCAGGACTGCTGCAAATCACTCTCATCTGTAAAAAGGACAGTGTCTTTAGTTTATTTGTGATGACTTCAGGCTCCGCAGTACCAGGTAATCCTCATATGCTTAGCGAGTTTGTGGGCCAGTGGCCTGTGTTTTCTACTGTCACCTCAATACCTAGCTGATAATTTGAGTCTTTGAAGAGGCAGACAATGAGAGTTTTAGTTGGCTCTAATGTCTATTCTGTGGCTTTATTTGCCTCTTTCCCAGAGATTGAGCATTTGTGTCTACGGGCATAAGATCGATTACCGCATTGTGCCGTGGAAATGAAAGGGAAACATTCTTTCTTTCCTCTCAGGCTCTGCCTGGCATTGACTGCCCCCCTTTGCTTAGCAAATGGCCTAATCCGAGCGGTCGCATGGCCCAAACACGTGGACACAGCAACGGTAATTGCACACTTATCTCAGACAAAAAATAAATGAAGTTGCTATCTAATTTATTCAGATGGCTCTTAAAATGAGGCATTTCATGTAACGATTTGATTTCTAGGAACTCAAAAGTAACTATGCATGCTTTGTTAGGAAAATTACTTCAGCACAAAATGAGGCTGCTTTTTTTTTTTCCAGCCACAGTAACTAATAGCTTCAGATATAAGATAAAAATAACGTATTTTGTAATTAATATTTTAATTTACTAAGAAGGGAGCTAAATGGTGACTAGACTTCTCTTCCCCTTGATAATAATGAACCCAGGCAATTTCAAACAAAGAAGAGCAGCCAAGAGTTTAATACCTTTGATTAAGAACATGTTTCCACAGTGGCTATTATGTTCCTATTTAAAAGAGCAAAACAAAACTCAGGCTTATTTTATTTTGGAACTGCAGGGGGTCTTATGGCATCAAAAGAAGACAAGAAAATGTTTAGGGGTAATTAAAAGCAATTTGCCTCATCAGGCCTTTTTCCTCCTCCTTTTTCCTCTACTCCTCTTTCTCTCCACAGTACTTCCTAATTGCCACTTCTGTGACCTGATAATTTTTTGTTTGTTTGTTTGTTTGCCTGATGTAACTTACCTATTTGACTGTTGCTCACACTTATCATTGACTGCCTAAATCAATGAATCTCCATTAGTTCATTTTAAAAACAGAGCATTTATAAGACGCCCTGTCTTTAAGGAGAGCTAAAGGCAAGAAACTAACAAGCCTGAGTACTAACCGTATACCAGGTGCTTTACACGTGCTGATGTATTTCATCTCTGAAAGAATGCCATGAAGTCCCTATAATAGAACTGGGAACAGGAGCAGTTTGCTTGGGGTCCCACTGCGTAGGGTGAGATTAGAACTCCAAATTTTGTTTTCACTTTATTACCTGTTTTCCTTAAGTCTTCTTGTCTCTTTATTCATTTTTTAAAGTTTCCATTTATAATTTTCATTCATTCCTTTTATTTGAACGCCCCTGGCATGCATTTAAGCTGATAATACTTAGGTTGCAAAAAGCGGACTTGGAGACTCTCAGAAAAGGCATTGTGAAAAGTCATTCACAGCAGCTTCCCCGGGGACTGAGAAAACTCAGTTACCTCCGGGAAATTTTTAGCTAAAGTTTTAAAATAATAGAACTCGAGGTAGGAACTGGGCACCTGAAATGGAAGGTGTTTTAATTCGACATCGTGTTTTCAACCCTGGAAATTGATAATAAATGGCATCACACTCTCCGGCAAAGTGACCTCCTGGGAAAAGGGGTTGTCTAGAAACTTTTGACCTCAAAGTTTACACAGGTTTTCTTTAAACTCAGGTCAATTGAACAGCATGGGCTAAAGTGTCACACGCTGAGTAAGTGTAGGAAAAGTGATGCTGAATTAAATCAAAGATTAAGTTGTATATTTTGATAGAGAAACCCGCAATGACCATAAGTTTGGAATAGGGTGGTTTTCCTGCTGGCTTGGAAGAGGGGTGGCACAAGAGATAATGGGGCAAAGAACAATAGTTGCACATTAATTCTTCTGCTAGATAGAATATAGAAAAAAGGGAAAACATTTCAATCTGATCAAATATATGAGCCTTAGATAAGTAAGAAGTAGCTTTATTTCCCCCTTTGGGTTTGCTTTCTACTAAACTCCTTACTAACCCCAAAATCGCAACACATACACACTCCCAACCAATGTGTGCCCAGAGTTTGGGTTTTAAACTTTTGTTTTTATAGCTTTGAGTTTTAACTTCATTTTACATGCAGAAACAGCCAAATATTTGCATGCAAAGCACATTTGGTCCAACTTCTAATTTCAAGAGAATTTAAAACAATATTAGAGATATAGAAAGGCTTTGGAGAGTAAAACAGATGAGGATTAGTGGAACATCCGGAGAATGTCCTGTCAGTCAGCTTAACCTGCTCCTCAGCTTCTAAGGATGAGGAGGAAGGGCATAACTTTTATCCTGAACATTCTCAAAAAGGGAGAAAGCTGAGTAAACTAGTTTTTAGTTCTATTTCTCCACCACCCTTTGTTCCTGTGTCCTGGGAGATGTTTGCAATCCCTAGAAATCTGTGTCATTGTATAGCCTAGGAACTCTACTTAGTTCTTGACTACTGATAAAAGTTGATCCAATCTTATTTTGTGAAAACATTCAATAACTTGGGATTAGAGTTGAAGGTGAGCCTGCGGATTGAGAAGGTAAATACTTTTGAATGATAAACTGCAAAGAAATACAAAATTCTAAGTTTGCGTTAATTTTGAGATCACAAGCATCCTACATATGACATGGTTTTGGATAAAAGTATTTTTATGCCAAAAGGTGGATGCAGTCCTGTGGACTGAATATTTTCTGTTTCTTCAGCCTCATCTCCTGTGATTCTCCTCCTCACTCACTTGGATCCAGCCACATGGGCCGTCTTCCTGCTTCTCTAACCTGCTAGGCTCCTTCAGATCCAGCCCTGGCACACATGGTGCCTTCAGTCTACAACACTTCTCCTGGATCTCTACAGCTTCTTTTGGGGCTAATTACAGCTCATTTGTGAGACTACTAACTGTTTCTTGTTTTGTTCTCATACCACCTTATATGTTTCTTTATAGGACATATAACCATAATTGAAAATTATTTGTGTAATTCCTTCTTTAATATCAGTCTCTTTCAGTAGATTGTAAGCGTCATGAGGGTAGAGGTTATAATTATCTTGCTTACCATTATGTGGTAGTTGTAAGCTGTAGCCAGTCCTTGATAAGTCATTACATGAATGAAGATATTACCAGTACTGAGGCTTCAAAAATAGGATAAATACTTAACTGCCTGAGGCAACTGAAGTGAAAGTCACATCTTCATATTGAGGATGAACTAACTGCAGGATTCTAAATGCTAAAAACAGAGGAAAATGGATGTTGAATATGTATTGAGTAGTGAGGCGTGCTGGAGAGACAGAAAATAAGCAACATTGACTATCTGATATTTAGGCAGAGAACAAAGACTGAGTTTTACCTGGGATCATTGCATGCAGGTAACAGAAGGGGATTGGTAGACAGAATCAGTTTAATGGTATCTTTTAGAAAGTCCCTAGTATCAAACATGCTATCCATGGTAAGACAAGTCTGTCAGTAATTTCTTGACCTTCCGACAAAGGCTGGGAGCTAAGGACACAGCATTGTCTACTCACATGCACAGAATGCAATATTTCTCATCCTTTGGGTTTCTCGGGTACCTGACATTTACACCCTTCTCTGGGAAGATCGTTCTGAGTGATATGTCTTTCCTTTGTAACCCCATAGTGGCCTCTATAATTATCATTACATATATTTACCTATTTGTTTCCTCTGCTAGACTGCAGGCTTCTTAATGGTAGTGATTTTTTCACTTGCCTTTAAATTCCCATGACTAGTTTAACTCCTAGCATGACACACCTGATTGACAAACTTATTTGAACTAATTTTAATTAAATATTTGTTTCATTTTTCCAAGTAAATAAATTGGTTGGAAAATGGTTGAGTTCAAGTAAGGGTTGCCTAGCAGGGTAGGTTATATAGTTAAAACTTAGTACGTTTTGTTGTTTGACCAATTTCAGTCATAGATACTTTGGTAGATTGATTACAAAAATCACCCAGTTGTTCAGATCTCCCTGTATTTATGTCCTCCACAATGTAACTTTACAGGATCTCCCATCAAGAGATGGAGTGTCTCTACTGAATTCTTAAGTCTTGGCTGGCCTTAGAATTTACTTTAGTTACAAGAATGTGACAGAAATGGTGGTGTGCCAGTTGCAAATCTAGATCTTTAAAATTCTGCTCAGTTGCACTGTGAGCAAGTCTAGATAGCCATAGCCATTCTAGCTGAGCTGAGGTCGTCCTAGATCAACCAGTGCCCAGCTGACCTGATAGCTGACCACAGATGTGTTGACTAAACCCAGTCAGGACCAGAACTACCCAGTTACACTCAGCTCAATTTGCTGACCTGCAGAATTGCGAACTAAACAATTGACTGTTGTTTTGAGCCATTACATTTTGTAATGTAATGCAGCAAAAGTTAACTGTTACTAATATGCTATTTTTAATTTGCTTAGTTAAAATAGCTGACAGTATATTTTGCCAAAAAGAAAGGTGATGAGATCTGACCCAAGCATAGTACATCCCTTGGAGAGTCCTAGATGGAATTACCTTGGAAGTAGAGGACTTGAGACATTAGACACCTTGAATATTTCCTTTAGCGACAAAGAAAAACATCTTTCTTAGAAAATAAACAATAGGCCTGGTGTGGTGGCTCACACCTGTAATCCCAGCACTTTGGGAGGCTGAGGCCGGTGGATTACTTGAGCTCAGGAGTTCGAGACCAACATAGACAACATGGCGAAACCTTGTCTCTACTAAAAAATACAAAAATTAGCTGGGTGTGGTTGCACATGTCTGTAATCCCAGCTACTCAGGAGGCTGAGGCTTGAGAATTGCTTGAACCTGGGAGGTGGAGGTTGTAGTGAGCTGAGATCTCATCATTGCACTCCAGCCTGGGCAACAAGTGAGACTGTCTCCAAATAAAATGATATAAAATAAAAAAAAATAAAATAAAAATAAACAATGGCTAATAAATAAGCAGACCCTATGAGGCATCTCAAGAAGAGTGCAAGCTTCCTCAAAATTGGAGGAAGACAATTCTGAGAACAGATCAAACATAAAGGTGAGATGACTTGATGTCTTGATACACAAGATAAGCTTCTTATACAATGGTTGGTAGGAGTCTGCATGAGTTAGTGATGATTACAATCTATTGGCATTTGAGAACAATAAACATCACAAACAAATATTTATAAGCCATGAAATAAAAATCAAAAGCAATTTCAAGAAAAGATAATTAAGGAGCAAGGTCTGTAAGGATGAAGAATGTAAATAGCCCTTCTTCTGTGAAGTGTGGAGATCTGAATTTGCTTTCTACCATCACTACATTTTGGTTTGAAGAAAGTCACTGATCCTTAGGTTCTTCAGGTGGAAACTGGGTTACTATAACTCTGTTTTACTCAGAAAATCATTTAAGATAATGGACAGGAAAGCTAGAGAGCTGGCACAATGACTCCTAGTATTTAACTTTGACATTAGAATAGGAGTGGTGAGAGAGGGCATCCTTGTTTTGTGCTGGTTTTCAAAATAAATGCTTCCAGCTTTTGCCCATTCAATATGATATTATCTGTGGGCTTGTCATAAATAGCTCTTACTATTTTGAGATGTGTTCCATCAATACCTAGTTTATTGAGAGTTTTTAGCATGAAGGGATGTTGAACCCAAAGGCCTTTTCTGCATCTATTGAAATAATCATGTGGTTTTTGTCATTGGTTCTGTTTATGTGATGGATTACGTTTATTGATTTGTGTATATTGAACCAGCCTTGCATCCCAGGGATGAAGCCAACTTGATCATGGTGGATAAGCTTTTTGATGTGCTGCTGGTTTTGGTTTGCCAGTATTTTACTGAGGATTTTCACATCGGTGTTCATCAGGGATATTGGCCTGAAGTTTTCTTTTTTTGTTGTGTCTCTGCCAGGTTTTGGTATCAGGATGATGCTGGCCTCATAGAAGGAGTTAGGGAGGAGTCCCACCTTTTCAATTGTTTGGAATAGTTTCAGAAGGAATGGTACAAGCTCCTCTTTGTACCTCTGGTATAATTCGGCTATGAATCCATCTGGCCCTGGACTTTTTTTTTTGGTTGGTAGGCTATTTATTACTGCCTCAATTTCAGAACTTGTTATTGGTCTATTCAGGGATTAGACTTCTTTCTGGTTTGGTTTTGGGAGGGCGTATGTGTCCAGAAATTTATCCATTTTTTCTAGATCTTCTAGTTTAGTTGCATTGAGATGTTTATAGTATTCTCTGATGGTAGTTTGTATTTCTGTGGGATCAGTGATCTATCATTTTTTATTGTGTCCATTTGATTCTTCTCTCTTTTCTTCTTTATTAGTCTAGCTAGCAGTCTATTTTGTTAATTTTTTCAAAAAACCACCTCCTGGATTCACTGATTTTTTTGAAGGGTTTTTCATGTCTCTATCTCCTTTAGTTCTGCTCTGATCTTAGTTATTTCTTGTCTTCTGCTAGCTTTTGAATTTGTTTGCTCTTCCTTTTCTAGTTCTTTTAACTGTGATGTTAGGGTGTTGATTTGAGATCTTTCTAGCTTTCTGATGTGGATATTTAGTGCTACAAATTTCCTTGCTAACACTGCTTTAGCTGTGTCCCAAAGATTCTGATAGGTTGTCTCTCTGTTCTCACTGGTTTCAAAGAGCTTCTTGATTTCTGCCTTAATTTCATTATTTACCCAGGAGTCATTCAGGAGCAAGTTGTTCAATTTCCATGTAGTTGTACAATTTTGAGTGAACTTCTAAGTCCTGAGTTCTAATTTGATTGCACTGTGCCTGAGAGACTGTTTGTTATGATTTCAGTTCTTCTGCATTTACTGAGGAGTGTTTTCCTTCCAATTATGTGGTAGATTTTAGAAAACGTGCCATTGAGAAGAATGTATATTCTGTTGATTTGGTGTGGAGAGTTGTGGAGATGTCTGTTAGGTCCATTTGATCCAGAGCTGAGTTTAAGTCCTGAATATCCTTGTTAATTTTCTGTATCGTTGATCTAATTTGACAGTGTGGTGTTAAAGTCTCCCACTATTATTGTGTGGGAGTCTTAAGTCTCTTCGTAGGTCTCTAAGGACTTGGTTTATGAATCTGGGTGCTCCTGTATTGGGTGCATATATATTTAGGATAGTTAGCTCTTCTTGTTGCATTGATCTCTTTACCATTATGTAATGCCCTTCTTTGTCTTTTTTGATCTTTGTTGGTTTAAAGTCTGTTTTATCAGAGATTAGGATTGCAACTCCTGCTTATTTTGCTTCCCATTTGCTTGATAAATATTCCTCCAACCCTTTATTTTGAGCCCATGTGTATCTTTGCACGTGAGCTGGGTCTCCTGAATACAGCACATCAATGGGTCTATTTAATTTGCCAGTCTGTGTCTTTTAATTGGGGCATTTAGTCCATTTATATTTAAGGTTAACATTGTTATGTGTGAATTTGATCCTGTTACCTGCTAGCTGGTTATTTTGCACACTAGTTGATGCAGTTTCTTCATAGTATCATTGGTCTTTATATTTTGGTGTGTTTCTGCAGTGGCTGGTACCGGTTTTTTCCTTTCCATATTTAGTGCTTCCTTCAGGAGTTTTTGCAAGGCAGGCCTGGTGGTGACAAAATCCCTCAGCATTTGCTTGTTTGGAAAGGATTTTATTTCTCCTTTGCTTATGAAACTTAGTTTGGCTGGATATGAAATTCTGTGTTGAAAATTCCTTTCTTTAAGGATGTTGAATATTGGCTGCTACTCTCTTCTGGCTTGTACAGCTTCTGCTGAAACAATGACTAGGTAATTTTCGATGATCAGCTCCTTGACAGTGATATAGAAGATTTTTTTTTTTCCATCCATGGTTTCTGTCATTTATGTCAGCCTCTCCCCTGCCATTGTCCTTCTCCTCACCTTCCTCCAGAACAACCTTGCTTATTGCAGACAGTGGTAAAGCTTTTTTTTTTTTTTTTGCTGAGGTTGGGATGTTCAATCACCCTATGAATCAGGGTGATGATACAGCTTCACCTGTTTGTGAATGTTTCTGCTTTTATATCCCCCTGATATACTCTACACCACTGAATGGCAAAGGTGTGTTAGAGAACAGATGTGCCCAGTGCTATTTTGTTACCATATCTTTGGAATTAAGTTTTTTTTTTAAAGACTAGGGACCAAAAAGACATGATAATATTTTGAAACTTTCTTTTCTGTATTTTAATGTCCCATTAGTTCATTCTGCATCACAGTCCCCACCCATTGAGTCATGACATTCTTTTCTTCAGGGGTAGCCAGGAACAAAGGAGACCATGTTCAGTTTTTGAATTTCAAACCCTGCTCTTGAAGCTAATTTCGAAGGCAGTGGGAGTGAAAATCCAAGGCATTCACTTGCAATACCCAGGTTTGTTGAAAGAGAAATTGGAAGCATTCCTTTAAATATTAACTATTTCCTTAAAATATTAAGAGGCTAGAGGACTGAGGTAAGAAAGATTTACTATAAACCACAGAACAGAGACTATGTAGAGTATGACATAAAGATAATTTCCCATACTTGGAAAGAAGAAAACTAATGGAGAGGACTCTGGGGACAGAGTGAGAGGCAAGCGAGATGACTGAACCCAGAACTGGGGCAAGTTCCTGGGCCTGGGCTGTATAGAGACCCTAGATGATTTTGAAAATCAGTGATGAGAGGGGGCTGGGTTAGCACACATTGCCTGGAACTCTAGATGGAGATTATCACCTCAAAAGGGGCATCTTTGGTAGAGCAGTGATTGTGTTGCTATGTGTTTAAGATGACCACGCCTGAAATAGTCTCCTTCTGCCACCCCTGAGTCTCATCTGGATCCAGAGAGGAGACCCAGGAAAGTCCCCAAAACTGTCCCTGAGATGGTGTTTGAGAATTAGAAATCAGCATGGCTGTCAGGAGGCTGCCACAGCTTTAACAGGAAACCAAGGATTGGCTAGCCCAAAGCAGGAACCATACATAGGTCATGGCTAAATCTCAAAATGTCAGCTGTGCACGTTAGTGCTGAGGTGAAAGCCTGGTGGACCAAGGGAGGGAAGTTAGAGCTAGTTGAAAGCCATCACCTCCATGGTTATGCTAAGAGATCAGACCACAGATCAGCATCTCACACTTTAAAGCAGTGACAGAAGGCAGTCAGTGCTCAGACAGGGCAAGTGCCAGATGTCCTTTGTCTAATGACAGGACATTCATGAGCCCCCAAGGGTTAGGAGAATGATGTTGGGGAAAACCCTGGATTTGACAATCTAAAGTGATTAAGTTTTAAAAAGAAGAGCATAAGTTAACTTTAATAGCAAGATCTACTTTTTGCTTCCTGCCATCAATGGAAATGAGGGCTCATGAGTATAATAGTCTAGATCTGTATCTTACTTTAGGGGTTTTGACCCCACAATATGACTATTCAGAGATGTATGTGGAACATATAATGCCAATTTGGCCCCCCGATGTGGGTTAACCTCTTTTTTCTATGATCCTCATCTCAAATCACTCTCTGTGTTGTATTATGTGTGTATGTGTTTGTTTCCTACACTTGATGGTAAACTTTATAAGGGTAGGGACCATATCTCATTCCTTTTTAAATCCCCAACTGTTGGCACAGGGTCCAGTACCTAGTTCTCTCTCAAGAAATGACTGTTGAATGAATCCATGATGGAAAACAAATTGGGAAAATTGTGAACATTGTTATAAAAAACCATGTGTGGGATTCTAGAAAACCTGATGAATCTTGAACTGATCAATTTTGTCTGTACTATAGAGACATCCCATTTGTTGATAGTGGAATGCCTACAGTATGCATCACCCTAAACACCTTTCACATATAAATCATTGAAGGCTCCCAAGAACCATATGATGTTGATCTTGTTGTCCTTGTTTTACAGATGAAGAGACTGAAACCTGAAGAAGATAAGAAACTGATTCAAGATTTCAAAGTTACTCAGTGGGCAAACCAGGCATTCAGTGTGGCTCTAGCCTGTGTTTCCAGCCCCTATGCCCTGTGTGACTCTAAATGTGTATAACAGTGTCCTCTTTTGAAAATGGTCAGAATGGTTGTGTTAGGGAACAGCTACATGATAGTATTTTCATGTAGAATGTATATTATCTCATAAATGTGTATACTCAAAGCAATGTTCAGGAAGGCTAGAAAGCGTTTCAGCAAATGACAAGAATCTTCCCCAGCGAGAAGGGAAAAATTACATCTATGTTTCTTTGAAACGTTAAGAAATACTAACAGGAACTTGTCAATGTTGGGTTGTTGTTTCTTTCAGGTGTGGGAGGTCTTAGTGAAGTCAGACAGAGGTGAGAGCTTCCTCTGTAGTTCCTTTTGGGAGCTTCTTCTTATCAGTGGCTTGGAAAGTGGCCCTGGGCTCCTATACCCACCATGATTCTGCAAAGAGCTCCAGCTTTCTGTTCATTGGGTAGGGACTTTTGGAAGGGAGAGAAGGATCAAGGTCCCATGAAGGTGGAACTGCAGCACTGGACTGCCTGTCCCTGACCTAGTCCCTTTCGGGTATGCATACATAAGTGAAGGCTGCTACCCCCATGGGGATAATCAGTGGGACCATATGACTTTTTCACTCTTTAGCAGAGTTCAGAGTGCAGAGTGGAGTGACAATCTCTCTTGGGATAAATCCAGGTCTGGAGTGTCATGTTGAAGGACTGCTCTTGCATTGTGTGTGTTGAGTCTGACTGGGAAAGTGAATGATTAGCAGAGACCTGGGAACCCCTGAAATATGAAAATACAGCAGGAGCTACAAGGACCTTCAGCATATATTTTTATATAACTCTGAAAAACAAAACTAACTCTTTTGACTTACCCCGAAACAAAGTAGAAAATGTTCTGGAATATTTGGGGGTGACTTTAGCATGGCTTTAGCAGGTGCTCTGCCAGTAGGCACCAGTGTAACTGTAATTGATTTTTATGCATTTGAATTCATCTATGCCTGTGCCACGTTGGCGGTTTTTCATGTTGAATATCACCTTCAGGCCTTAAGAGAGGAAAGAATATTGCCAAAATAGAACTAATTCTGCAAATATATTGAGACACAGTCTTTGTTTCACTTAATTTTTTTTCATTGTTTTTCTAGCTTCAGCGTAGGAAGGTAATAAACATCAAAGCCGGCATAGTCAATAATCCCTTTCCAGAGATGTGACCAGACAAGCCTCCTTTCACTGGGCACTTGGGGGAAGTACATTCCCAGGAGGGGAGAGGAACATTAAACCACGTGTCAGTCATTCTGCAGAAATGGAAATGTTGGTTTCTCTGGCTGTAATAATTTAGGAATTAAATGTTGGATGTGTGACCACACGAAGGCTGAGATTTCTTTCATAAATCATGCAATCTTGTTTACATTGCTCATCCTGCATTCATCTCCCTTGGAAGGCCATATAACTTGTCCAGCACGCCATTGTGTGGAATTGTGTCAGTGAGTTTGTGGGCCTCCAGATAAATCGTATCATGTAAAGAATATCTTCATAAGCCAATCCCCCACCTGGCCACAGTCCTCAGAAAAAAGAATGTGCTTTGTTATATGTGATTGGAAGCTTCCAAATTGGTCTTGGCTATTTTCTATTACTTAGATGCCTCTAACTTTCCCTTAGCTATTGTGGGAACATTGCCTTTCCTAGGTTCGCCATCATTCTAGTGCCCTGAAACTTTATCAGAGGGAATACTCTCTAATCATTTTCAATTGTACGAAGGCTTGGGACTTGACTTCTGATCACCTGCAATCCTCAATACCATGA
The DNA here is from genome assembly GCF_003255815.1 of Theropithecus gelada. Classification (NCBI taxonomy): domain Eukaryota; kingdom Metazoa; phylum Chordata; class Mammalia; order Primates; family Cercopithecidae; genus Theropithecus; species Theropithecus gelada. The sequence goes on from NC_037668.1 coordinate 110,025,466, forward strand.
CTGCCTTTTGTTTTCCTGCCTACTCGTCACATCTCCCTTGTTGGAACCTAATATGTGTGGCTCACAGAATCCCGCACCTAATCAAGTGATGGATGTCCTGTCAATGATTAATCCACATTTCTATGTAGTTTTGAGTCTATTGCTTTTCTATTGATTTGTGCTAAGGGTTGAGCAACTTACCAAATGGCTGTTAAGGTTTGATTCTTCACTGTGATACTTTTCCTGAGTGTTTGGCTCTACATTCTCTTGACCCTGCTGGTGGTCAGATGGGCTATTATTCTAAAGAAAACCCAGCAAAGCAAAGCAAAACAAAACAGAAAACTCTGCATAAACTAAGGAGAATATACAGTTTAGTTAAACATTTGTCATTACTAAAGAGTGTTGCATCGATATCTCCCTCTGTTGTTCTCTCTCTCTTTGGGATCTCAGATACAGAGTCTTTAGTTAATTATGCTCTTTGATTCCCAGAGGGCAGATTAGCATCTGTCTAGTGCAAAGACCCTCTGTTATTTATTTGTTTCAACTTTATTCCCTTTTATCTTTATCCCACCCATTCTTATCAGAGCTGAGGTAGATAGACGGAAAGGGTTCCAGAATCTTACATTTGGGAATCTTATCTATGTTCTAGGACACCAAGAATAGGATTGTTCACTCAGGATAGTCTCAATGGCCCTCAGCAAATTATTGAGTCATTCAGATATTTTACTAAGTTGTTAACATTAGTTCTATTAGCATGGGCAAGTGTTTTGATGTGCATCTTTTTGTTTCATGTTGTTTTTTGTTTTGTATATTTTTAATTATGTAAATGATATTAAATGTATATCTCATTCTTTTCCTTATTTTTTAGGGTCCAGCCATGTAGCTATAGACATGCCTCATTTGCTGTGTTTAATTACCACACGATGCTCTGTGATGTGCATCCAGTACATTTTGCTCATCCACTTCCAGTGATTGACTCCCTTCCCCAACTTGTACAACTAATGCTGCAATGACTGCCCTAGCTCAATATGTTTACCAGTTTACTGATGGGGTTTTCCTTTCATCTGTCTTATCATTATGAAAAATGGAATTTATGAGGTAAATTTTAGTTTTTGTTTCAATTCTTTTTTTTTCCCTTTTTTGAGATGGAGTCTCACTATTTCACCCAGGCTGGAGTGCAGTGGTGCAATCTCAGCTCACAGCAACCTCTGCCTCCCATGTTCAAGTGATTCTCCTGCCTCAGCCTCCTGAGTAGCTGGGATTACAGGTGCCTGCCACCATGCCTGGCTAATTTTGTATTTTTAGTAGAGGAGGGGTTTCACCATGTTGACCAGGCTGCTCTCGAACTCCTGACCTCAGGTGATCCGCCTGCCTCCCAAAGTGCTGGGATTACTGGTGTGAGCCACTGCGCCTGGCCTCAATTCCTTTTCACTCCTTTAAAAAAATTCTATAGTATTTTACACATCTCCATTGTAGAAAGGCTACTTATAGATTCATCATGTGATCATAGTTTTCTGTTGTGCTCACTAGGTGACCTACATGTTTCAGATCATAACTCAGTTTGCATTTTTGTCATGGCAACAATACAGTTTTTATAATAATTATAAGCATAAATTAAGAAAATCCAGTACTATAACAAACAGTCAGTGAAAATCTGTAGAAGATTGTATGTATCATTAAAAAAATTATATGACTAACAGAGTAAGATGTGGCTTCAAGGCATGTTTTTCACATATTTTTCTTTGTTTTAAAGAACTGATCTGTTAGCTATGCCATTGGTGACTAACCCTATGGGTCAATGTTTTACTAGTCTCTAGAATACTAAGCCAACACTAAACTGAAAATAACAAATATAGCTCTATTTACTTAAATAATTTCTTCACGATGCTACCTTTCAGAGAAATCTGTAAAGCTGTGAGACTCTGCTACAACCAAAGCTATCTTTTGAGCTAAGCTGACAGGGGTGAGTTATACAGTGCAGGGTGTCACATGACCTTCAGCAACTCTGACAGTGCCAGATTGTATTAGGACTATGTCAGCGACCAACACAACCATATATAGACTGAACAGTGATCTATGAAGGAGTCCCACATGATGTGGCCCCAAAGAGGTGCTACAATTGGAAAATGATTAACAGAACCAATTAGATGATCTTTATGGGGGCTCTTGAAATATACAGAGAGACACTTAGAATAGGAAGAAACAGCAGATAGAAAGAGAAATAAAGTAGCTAAGGCAGGAAATGATAGGTTGATTTAATTTCTGTGGTATCCTAAAAGAACTCCAATTTTCTTTAGATCTATTTGAATATTGAGACAGTTATCTGTGTATGATTCTGTTTCTAGACTATATATATATTTAAAAAATCAACACAGCCCAAATAAAAACATACAAGAAGCCTCAAGCCAAAGTTGAAAGTGAAAGTAAGGACAAAAAGGGAATGCAATTTTAGTAATTTGTATTCTAAGTATAAGTAAGTAAAGAGGTTACTCCACCAAAGAAAGTTCATGGACCTCTGAGTGACCACAGAGGGAATGAATATTAAACTCATTGCATCTATGTGTTAAAAATGGAAGGAATGATTCACAACTTATTTTTCCAATAGAATCGCTATTGAACTCTGCACTTGGGACACCACAATATGCTAATGGAAGGTAAAGATATTTCCCAAGGCAAAAAAGCTAAAAAGTGGTAGAGGTGGTTGTCACAGGAAGCACTCACCAAATATTCATGTACTCCACTATATTTTACAAACTTCCTTGTTAGGTGAGTTATATGATGACTTCTGGCCAATGACCTGTGTACGAATGTGAGATACGTCATCTCCAGATATAATGCTTATGATCAGTGTGAGTTCTTTACACTTTCTCCTCGCCTGAGGTCTTGAAGACCCCAGAAGCTGTGAGTTGAGATGACGGAGTCACAAAATAGAACCTGGAAGAAAACATACTTAGCTGCTGGGAAGTGAGCTGCACTGGAGAGTATCTAGACTTGCAGAGGGTTTGGTGAGTGGGCAATACACTTTTATGTATAGAATGACCAAGATGCTTGCAGTTATTCGTTACTGCAGAGTCATACTAGGTGAGATTTGAATTCTGAACAATCTGTTATACTAGAAATATTTCCCTCTTCTCACCATACCGTGTTGGTTTAAACAAGATGGAAGGCTCTGAGATAGATAGAGGAGTCTTAGCTTTGTCATCTCAAAAAATGGAAAAAATGAACCCTAGACTACAGAAGTGTTAGAAAGTGAGAAGACTCTTGAAATGTAAGTTTTATTTTTATTCGAGTTTGCTAAGGTCAACAGACGAGAAGATGATTGGCATTGAAAAGATAATGTGTTACTCACAGTTCTCAAGAGAAGGGGGCATGCTGCACCACCCAGGGCCACACAAAAGCATCAGGGTTAGTTAGGAAGAGGGAGTGAGGAAAAAATGTGGGCAAAAGTCTTTATGGTTGTTTCTGTGGGAAAGAATGAGCAAGGCAGGGTAAGCAAGCTTATGATTGGTTAGTTTGATTAATTTCAGTGGGCTCTGAGGTGTAAGAACTTCTCTAGTTGTCTGGTACCTGGACATGGGGTGATTAGGACAATGGGATCCTGGCTAGCTTGAGAGAGAGCCTGAGAAAGGAGGTAGGTGGGGCCTGGGCTCTGGATTGGTTGCTTTGCGTATAAAAGGCACAGGATACGTACAGGATCTCTAGGAATTGGCTAGCCCTGGGAAGGGCAGTTTCTCCAGGGTGGGCAAGGGCCAGATGTGAAAGTATCAGGTTCAAAAGACATGCTTAATACAACATATAGAAAAAGTACCTAAGTGAGGGTCTGACCCAGAGTAGAGGCTGAGATTAATTTAAAAACAAGTTGGAAAGGAGTAAGTCAGAAACTTAGGAAAACAGGAAGCATTGACAGGGTGCACTATCAATCTATTCTCTGTAGTGCAAAAAGATTCCTCTGAAATGTGTTTTTGATGATGACACTTCTCTTTTAAAAACTCTAAATTAATGCATGCTCTTCTCCCTGTTTGGGTCATTCTAGCTTCCACATGAATCATAACAAAAATCCTACTCATTTTGCAGGTCTCAGCAGATGACGTTTCCTCTGGGAGAACTCCCTCAGTCCTGCCCACCCATCCTCATCCAGTGACCCCTTCCCCCATTAGGTCTTCATTAAGGGACCTGTACACCTGTATTAGCCAGGAAGCAACATAACGAGAGACATATTTAGAGAACTCCCTTATCTAACATGGACTAATTCCCATAATATGAGCTCTGTCTGTTCCTATAGTTCTCCTTTGTAGCACTGACAAGTTTTTTTGGTAATGATTTATTCAGTGTTTGTCTTGTCTTCAACTATTGGCTACAAAACGTTCTATCTTGTTTATTGCATTAATCTTAGCACCAAGATATATGGTCCATGCTCAGTGCATGTTTGTGGAATGACTGACAGGCAGGACTTGAATCTGTCTTGTTCTTCCTAATGCAGGTGCCTTTAAAACAGTGCTTGGCCCATTACAGATGCTCAGCAAAAAATATTTAAACAAAAGCAACTATAGCTCCTCATAAAAATCCCATAAGTTATAGCAAATAGATAGCAAGGAGATGAAGACTTACTTGCCCAAGGTGCTCTGCAAGAAGGAGGCAGAAATTGAATTCTTCTGACTCCAATGGTTGTTTTCCCTTTGCACAATGCCCGGTCTTAACAAGCAGGCTGATTTAACAACAGTGGTGTAGTTTAGTGATTATCAAAGTTGAATGTGCGTATGAGACACCTGGGAGTCTTGATCAAATGCAGATGATGAGTCAGTGGGGCTGGAGTGGGGCCTGAGAGTCTGCATTTCTAACAAACTCATGAGCGATGCCCAGGCTGCTGGTACAACAATCATACTTTGAGTAGCAAAGATGATGATGGCCCACGGGTTAATTTTCCTTTTGTGTATACCTCTAGCTTCAACACAGAAATAAAGAAGAACATCAACCAGTATAAAGGCTTCTTCTTACAAAGGAAGGAGTAGTCAAGCAAAATTGGTTATCTAAATGGGATCAAATTTCACAGATAATTGTTCAGCTCTATTCCTTCTGGGAGGAGAGGGTCTATAACTCTGAAACCAGGTCCCTACTTTTGTTTTAAGCAGTTGAAAACAACACAACTTCAGGCAAAATAAACTCTACATTTTGTAATGATTTCTTATGTAATGGTTCAGTTACATTGTCTTAGTATGGGTTCTCTGGGAAATAGACTTTGAGATAGAGATTTGCCTGTAGGAGGTTAGCTGGGGAATGAAGGAAGCAAGATGGATCCAGGGAGAACTAGACCTGCAGTGCAACTGCTGCGGAGCTTCGGCTGACCCTGCGGGGAACTCTGAAACACAAACGGCTCTCAGAGTTATCCCAAATCAAGGCAAGCGCACTGTGTCCTTACACCCTTACACTGACCAGTGACTGGGGGCAGACTTCCGCCTCCGGGAGGAGCGTAACTCGGATGGGCCACTTTGACCAATGGCGATTCACAGAGAATGGCCTGGGCCGTGAGCCAGTCCGCAGCCCTTATTCCCAGAAGCTGGGGGAATAAGAAACTCAGCACTGGCAGGTCATCTGAATGGGTTCCACAGCATCTACCACACATTGTTCCTAGCACTTAGACAATTCTAAAAATATCTTCTGCACTATCTCTGAGTTTTGTAAACATCAGCTCTGTAGCTTCTCCGGAGAAACACGCTTTTAGATGCTGGAAGGCATTAGAAAATAATGGGGGCAGGGAGAATGAATTAGAAAGGACAGCAGTTTTCTGCTACCTAGACCTATGAGTGATCATACCCAGAGCCTTCTGAAATAATTACAAATGCAAAGATTTCATTCAACACACAACATGTCCTTTGGATCTATCCACTTATCTGCTCTTTATATTTTTCTAGCTGTATCTTTCTCAGTTTCTCTGTCATAAAATGTGAGGTTTCAAACAGATCATCTATAAAATCCCAAGAAGTTTTAATAAAATTCTGATTATATAACTCTTTCTCCTTCTAAATCCCTGCCCTTATCAAATAGCTCAGAGAACAGAAACTTGGCCTAATCCAAATATGTTTTTTGCCCACAAACATCTATTTCAAGAATCAAGAAATACCTAACAGGGACAAAGCAAAATAAGAATTGGAATTAATATAGATCTTTTTATATAATAAACCTCTTAAAAATTAAAAAATTAAGCAAAAGAATAATTTTATAGAAAATCTGGAATAAAGAGAAAAGACTAAAAACACAGTTATCTTAACAAATATGTAATATTCAACTGTATTTCTATTTTCTACTTTTTATATATAGTTATAATCACATAGTTATTCAAGTTTGCATCCTATTCTTTTCATTTAATATAGAATATCCAAAGCATTTCCACATGTATTGAATGATCTTTGCAATATTTGAATATTTTTATACTATGTCACACAGAGAATAAATTGGAATTTACTTAATACTTCTAATTTAGAAGATTTCTATAATAATTTTTTTTTGTTTAACAAATATAGATTTGCCCTCAACTTTTTTCTAAAATTTGGATCGTGTTTTAGGGTAGAATCTCAGAAGTGGAAAATAAAGCAGGTTTCAAGGTCAAGGAAAAGCAACTGAGATGATCAGAGAAACAGGAGGGACAAAGCCTGGAAAGATATTGTTTTATCAACAAGGCCGCCTTGTTCTCTACATCTATTTGAGGATGACATTTATTAATGACATAGACTATGACCTGATTCCTTTGGAAGGTCTAAGATTGGCATTAAATATCATAAAAAAATTAAAAGAGGAAAAAAAAGGAAGAAAAGGAGGAGGGAAGAAAAAGTACAAAAGAATGACCAAACCTGAATTATTTCTATACATTTACAGGTCTTACAAATTGATCTTCTGTTTTCCTCTCTGAATGACACTTACCTAATTGGGGAGAACACAATCAAGCAATATTGCTTTCCACGCTATTTTTGCAAAAGTCTTTGTCTGATGAACAAAAAGGCCGATTATGGAAGTCATTTTACACCGCAGGCAGAATGTTATTATTCTAATATGTGGTTTGGAGCTGGGGTGTGAAATTTTTCTTTACTGGAGATAGAAGAGATTGGAATGTTATTTCTCATTTGGGAACACAATTTTGGACGAATGACCAACTTTTTAAAACAAAACCTCTACCACTATTAAAAATCTTAAAAAATTAAAGAAAAAGAACAAATTCTTTGATTTCCTTTTGTATTTTTATTTTATCAAAACTTCCTCATGTTCTACTAAACTTTCTTTTTTTCAGGATGTCTATGTCTCTATTTCCCAACTCCCCAGTTTCGTTTCCTCTTTTGCTTCTATTTGGCAAGGGTGACCAGTTAACCTTTGAAAAACAGCCTGGGAAAATTTCCAAGGGGCTTAGCCATAGATAATTTCATAGATTCCCTCTGCCTAACTGAAATAAGTAACAGGTTAAATCTGGAGCCACTGCGTAATGTCTAATTGCTTTTTGGCATAACTCAACCAAGGCATAAGCGCTCCTGGCTGGGTTTGGGTTTGATATTCACAGATGAACTATTTTTCTTTGTATATATTTTTAATGTAGATCAATGCAAATGAGTCCAGAGAAGTAAAATCAGTTTCAGAAAAAATTATGTATTTAGTGGTCAATCATGGCTGCTCGTAATCATTCAACCATTGATTCTGTCACATCATTGGTTTTAGAGGGACAGTAGGTTTAGGTGGGCTAAGAAAAGCAGGGAATGTGAGTGTGAGTTTTTTAGCAGCGGCAGATAACTTTCTTTGTGTAGAGCACTTAATCTCTTAGAGTTTCAGTTTACAGTTCTGTAAAAATGAGTAGAGCGCAGCAACACTAACTGACCTCTGAAGTGATTTGGTGGAATACTAATAAAAATTATGGAAAGTAAATATCAAGTGCTAGACAAACATTTAAGAATAACCCTTTTCTCTTTAGTGGTTTCAAGTCCTGAGCTTTGCTTTACTTTCTGAATGATCTTTTTCCTTTTCTGCATCATCCTTTGTATATAATGTACAGTGCCTCAGCAAGGCCAGCTGAATGTTTGTGTTGTGGATAAGTGCTCCTTTTCAATGCTCTGAGCCTGCATCCTATAACATGCCCGTGAATGATCTAATTCACTAGTACACAACTCTCAGGAGTATGTGTTTTCAACGGAGTGAGTAGTACAGGCACAACTACCTATAGACCTTGCTACCCATATGAATAAACAGAAAAGATACTTGATTCTGGTAATAGCATATTTTAAATCATTTGGATTCTAGAAAATGCTTATTTCTGAAGCGTTACTTAATTTATTTATCCAACAATTATATATTAAGTTTACTGTTTGTATTCCCTGCTTTTTAGTTTGGGGAATTAATAGAGTATTAAAGAAGGGAAGTAAGTTCTATGTTCTTAGTTGGAAGACTTGTATATAAGTAAACAAATTATACAATAATGTCAAAAAAAAACCCACCCATAAATGCTTTATAGATAGTAAAATAGGGTTGCTTGAGACCCCATGAAATGGAGAGCTACTTAGATTGAGTGGCCAAGGAAGGCTTTTTGAGTGGTGGCAATTGCTTAAGAGCTAATGATAAGAAAATATAAACCATCCGCGTCTCTCCATCTCGGGAACTCTGTTCTCCTCCTTGTTGCTATTGATGACCTCTCCCTGTGTGTCTCCCTCCCTTGTCAATTGGATTCCAGCTTCTCTTTCCCACTCAAGGGAATCACACAATTATTTCCTTGCTTTTCTGCAAAATCAAATATTCATTTTCTAATAGTCCATTCTTATTGAGACCTAAGCATAATTGTAATTTTTCTTCTATCTTGAAAAATATTCTGACTCTACATTCCTTTCCTATTACAATCTCAATTATCCACTTCTTTTTATTAAAAATTCCTCGAAAAATTTCCTTTCTGTCTCTATAGTCTGTTTGGGAGCCACTCCAATTATGCTTGAACCCTCAAAACTCATTGAAGCAGCTCTTATCAAGGTCACTGATAACCACAATGTTGACAAGGATGCTGCTCATTTATCTAAACCTGACCGATGAGTAGCAGTTAACAGAGTGGATCACCCTCCTTGAAACACCTGTTTCAACCTAAACTAAGGACACCATGCTGTGGAGATTCGTGCCCACCTCACTGCCTGCTCCTTCTCCCATCCTTGGATCGCTTCCTCTCATTTTCTCCTTTCTCCACGTGTTGGGGTTCTCTGTGACTCACCTCACACTCTTACTCTTCTCCATTTATATTCACCACTTAGGTAATTTCATGGATTTACATTCCATCTCTATATTGGTGACTCCCTAACCTATCTCCCCAGCCTGAAGGCCTAGACTCTTTTATCCAAATGGTTGCCTGATATGTCCAAAGGCACGTCTAATAGTATCTCAACTTAGCATATCCCCCCAAATCCCTGCAGCCTTCAAAAATAATTTGTTCCTCTGATTAAAAAGGGAAACGAGAGATAAAATGGTTTTATGAGAGAAACTGAAGTATTCAGCTTTGGACCACTGTCCCCAGGGTCACTGGCATGCTGGGCAAAATTTCAAGAGGCTATTAGGGCCAGAGTCAAAGACTTAGAGAAATGCTTCTTATTTTCACAGCATTACAGCTGTTAGAGATAAGATTTTTGTTCTTCTCTTGGCCATCTACCAGTGTGAACTTCGGAATCTAGAAAAGAACAAATTTTTTTTGGGTGTGTATGTGAGTGTGAGTGTGTGTTTATATTACATTTTGAAACAACTTCTATCATTTTGGGTGGGCAATATATGATGAATAGGTCTACCCAGCCTACTTATACTATAGCAAGCTTTCAATCATTTAAGAAACATTAAATTACTTAAGAAATATTAGTTGAGCTGCAAATAACCACTAACATTGTGATATATATTGAAAATATCAAATACTATGATATATTATCTGATATTAAAAGCTACAGTCTCTGAGAAGACTTATAAAGTAAATAGTGTTATAAATGGAATATACAGTAGTAGGTATTTACCAAATGTGATTTGAAATGAATAAGTTTTAGCTCTAAATACTGATAATAATATAATATAAGGCTATAGTCTTATATTGCTTGAAGGATGTGAAATTTGCTATTGTAAGTCAGTTTAACTAAAACGTCTCCTAAAATAATTCGACAGAGACAAAAACTGATATGCCAAATTTAGATATTCTCTTGGTTCATTATAAAAATTAAATATTTTTTATTGGTTAGGTTGATGTTGAATATGATTTCAATTTGGAAAATGTCAGGGAAAAACTCAGAAAATAAAACTTGTTAGGTATATATCCCATGTAATTCTAATTACAGGACTGCTTTGTATTCTATTTATATTTAATACAAAACAAAACAAAGAACATTAACACTTTTCTGCATGAAAAGATTTAAGGTAAATAAATAAATGCGAACCTTATACATAGGTGAGTTTACTTCTTTTAATTATAATTTTTAAAGGAAAGAGTCAATTAGAGTGCATCGAGTTTAAAGAAACTAAAACATTTGGATACCACATTTGTGTGTTTATTTAAACGCTTCAAGCTCCCCAAGTTTATGAGCCCAGGACAAACACAATTAAAGTCATTGGAAAAAAACACGCAGCTATTTTGAGATGAACTTTTAATAAGTCAAAGTTTTATACATTTAGGGAACAGCTTATAGAGACGTATGGTTTTAAGAGGATGAAAATGGGGAATGAGGAAATGTGAGGAAATAGAAAAGTTTGTGACCGCTGACCAACATATGCATTACTGCCCCCATGCTCGACACAGGGTTCATGGTTTACATTTACAAAGACTAAGGCACTTAGCTAAGTGGAGAATCACCTGCTAAATCATGGTGAATTCTTGGTTTTCTGGTGGACTCTTCATTGTGTTTGTTTTCTGGGGTCAACCTGCCTTCCTTTTCTCACTTTCTGCTACTTGTGGGTTTGCAAACAATACTGAACTCTTCTAGAAACCATTTCCAGAAATGGTTTCTGTTTTCTGAGCCAGTAAAGAAGACTTTCAACTTTCTCTTGTGATAAATGTCTTCCTTGGTTCTCCTTAGAGACTTCCCATCTCTGGTGCTCTCCTGACAGCACTCTTGACATCTGCTTCAAGTCACTGCTTTCTATCTCAGGAGGGAAGCTGGGAATTTTGATTTGTAAAAGGGTGCTTTTCATTGAAGCCAGGGTTTTTTCACGGCTTTTGTATACAACCTTATCTGTCTCTGGAAATGTGATCTGCATGATAGATGCGAACATATGAGTTGAGTAATCTGTTCCTTCTTCTCTTTGGATCATCAGTTTTCTGCATGTTGACTGGGAAACTTGCAGATATCTATAGAGCTGACACTTCCAGTGGAAAGGAAGAACTGAGTCCCAGGTTGTACCTGGCTGGAAGCCTGTAGTGGGCCAAACATTATGATTGATGTTGGAAATGTATCATATAAGAGAAAAACATTCTCCTTTAAGGGTTACGCTTTTATTGAATTGCCATTTGCTTCCTGCTGTCCCTATCCCACCTCTGTCTAAAGCTCTATTTCTGAAATAGTGTCTTTCCTCTCATTTGTCTCAGAGAGCCATAGTCAAACATCATGAAAAAGCATTGGAAACTAAAGATGCCTTTAAACTGAGAGGACTACTCAGCAGGGATCCACGATTTCAAATCTCTGCCAGGAAGTGGCTTCAGACGCTTGGAGCCTGAAGATGGAAAATTCTAACCCTTGGTTTTGCTTCAGGTTCCAGCAAGTAGGAACAGAGTTCCCGTAAAATGAAGCTAAGGTCACTGGCAGAGTGCAATGGGTTAAACTGACATGACCGGAGTTGGACAGTGAGCACTGCTGGCCCCATCACGGAAAGGAGGTAATTAGCAAGTCCTGTTCCAAGTCTCTCCTTCATCCTTGCGACTTTATATTCTTAATTGTAAATTATCATTCCTCCTCTCACTTTCCATTGTGTGTGTGTGTGTGTGTGTGTGTGTGTGTGTGTGTGTGTCAGTGAAGCGATTCAAGGAGAAGTGCTGGGACTGAGCTCCTACTGTAAAAACAAAAAAACAGTGCTCAGTGCCTGCGAGGGCCCGCTCATGCCGGGCACTGGAGCTAGTGACATTATGGAGCTTGTTAACTCCAAATCTTCTTCGTTTTACATTTTTTTGTGATACGTTTTACAAAAACCCACCCCGGGGAGAGAAGGGCCAGTTGCCTCTTTATTACACTGTGGAAGAGGCACATTAGCGTTCCAGTCTATATATTATGAAATTAAGTGGATACCCTTGGGGTTAATTCCTTGTTGTAATTGTAATGAAAAGAAACAATTTCTAACTCTCCATTTAAGATCTATAACTATTAAAATCCACTCGTCTTAGTGACTCCTGGGGCCAGTGGAGTGCTTCAGTGTGTACGAAAAGGGCACTCCTACAGTGTCCAATATCAGTAATTTAAAGAATAACCACCTCCAAGTGGGAAAACTAACAAATGAGTTTTCCATTTAGCCCCTTCCTGCTGTTTACCCATGGTGTGTTATATTCATCAGCTGTGTGAATTTATATGCGTGTTAAAATTTCGGGCCTGGGTTCTAGGATTTTGGTTTGGTAAGAGGAGGGGAAGGGTACAGCGTGATGCTCTTCAGAAAGAAGTTTAGAGTGAATCATCCTAAAGGACAAAGTTGAAAGAACTGAGAAAGAGGACCAAGTTAGAGAAAACCAGCATGTTGCCTGCTCCTCTGCCACCTCCAGAGCCTTTTCTGCTTATCTTAGAGTGGTTTTCACATGTGCTTTCAATTGCAAATAAATACATATTTTTGCTCTCTAATATTTAGCCTGCTATAATTCAGTTTATCGTTAGTGGCAAAAAAATGTACATTCAGTATATGACATCTGATTTAATTTTTTATTACAGCTATTAAGGCCATTAAAATACCAAATTTACTAGTGTATTATCATCTGACACGGTGTAAATCATTGGTTGGTACATGCACAAGTGGATGTTGACAATAATTTAAAATAAAAGAAAGGGACGCTTCAGTTTATAATAGAGTTAGTGTGTGAAAAAGACTTTGTGAGGCTTCTAAGATTTCTGGTGGGAGTTCTTTTTAATAAATGTATTTGTTCAGTTGTGGTTGATATGATCATAGCCCTTTTACTTCTCTCCTTTCACTCATCATAATATGAACTGCTTTAGAAGAAAGAAAACGTAGTTGCATGCTTGACAGAAAAAGAGCAAACTAAGAAATAATTGTTGTATTTTAAAAAAAAATTCCATTCTATTGCCTCAGGAAATGTGATAAAATGTTCTATTTAGAGAGTTTTTTTTTTTTTTAAATAATGCATCATATTATATGTCACAACTTACTGGGAAAGAGTTTTATTTTGGGTGAATAGTTCCTGTTAATTTATGCAGCATTGCTCCTGGTGACTTTCTGTGTATGTGTGCATCTCAGAATGCTCATGAAAAGTCATTAATCCTTTGCTGTTCTTTTGCCATTTGCACATCTCGGCATTCCCAGATTCGACTCCTATGTAGTCATTTCAGAATGCCAGCAGAGGGCTGGTAATGGCCTATCATGTTTAGGTCACTGGCTTGTATTGAACCAGGCAGGTGGTCTAAGTGAAATTAGCAGGCCTGTCTCAAGTCAGTTTCTACTTTCCTCCAGTCCACTCAAACAAACCATTTTGCCAGTCTCATTTCTGAACTTCCCACTCATCCCTAATTGGCCACTTCAGAGAGGAGATTTTGAGACACTCCAACATGAATATGGCAGTAGAAGGAAGAACTGCTTTGCGTTGAACTCTACTTGGGACTATCTAACTCCTAATATGATTTTTAAATTTCGAAATTTTAACTTTTGAAACACTTTTAGACTTACAGAAAATTTGCATGCACTGTACAGGCAGTTTGTGTGCCCTTCATCCAGCTTCCCCCTAATATTAACAGGTTACATAACCATGATACAATTATCAAAACCAGAAAGTTAAAATTGCTATAATAGTAGTAAATGAATCATGGTATATTCAGATTTCTTTAAATCCAAGATTATTCAGATATTGGCAGTTTTTTCCTTAATTTTTTTTCTGTCCCAGGGTTCAGTCCAGGAATTCACATTGCATTTAGTTGCGTTTTCTTCTTATTCTCCTCTAATCTGTGACAGGTCCTCAGCCTTTCCTAGTCTCAGTCTCTCAAACTTGGCTTGCTGATATTTATTCATCATTGGATTAAGGTTATGTATCTTTAGCAGAAATATCATAGATGTGATGTGTCCTTCTGTGAATGCTGAGTATGCTGTACATGATGTAGGTAAGTCTTATTATTAGTGATGTTGACCATGATGGCTTGCTTAAGGTAGTGTCTGCTGGGTTTCTCTACCATAAAGCTGCTATTTTCCTGATACAGCAGTTTTAACATTCAAAATTATAAGGCCTTTCCAAGGAGGTATCTGTTTGTGTCTATATTTCAAGAAGGAAAAAGGAAGAGCTGCCCTTCTCTTTAAGTCTTGCATTTACAAAAATCTAAACTTATTTATTTAAGCAGTCTTCATTTTTCTATCTAGCTACTATTGAAGGTGCTTGTCTTAGTTCAGGCTGCTATAACAAAGCATAAATTGGGTGGCTTATAAACAACAGTAATTTGGTTCTCACAGTTCTGGAGACTGGAAGTCCAAGAGCAGGGTGCCAGCATAGTCAAGTTCTGATGGGGTCCATTTTCTGGATACAGATTGCCAACTTTTCACTGCATCATCACATAGTGGGAAGAAGGTGAGAGAGCTCACTGGGTCCCTTTTATAAGGGCACAAGTTCCATTGCTGAGCACTCCACCCTTATTACCCAATTTCTTACAGAGGCCCACCTCTTCATACCATCACATGGAGGGTTAGAATTTCAAAATGTGAATGTTGGTTAATCCATTGCAATGTTCAAATAGTTGAAGTAAAATTATCCTTAGTTCTGTCATCCTACAACCATAATTGTAATACTGGAGCATAAGAACAATGTAATGTGTGGTCTGGGCTTAGAGGCAAGAAATGTATAAACCTGGGCCAGTGGAATCTATTGACATTAATTGCTGGGCCAAGCAGATGAATGAAATTTAGGGTACAATTTGAGCTGTATTCCTGAAATTGCTTTTTAATTTCACTAACATTATGGACTGAATGTTTGTCCTCCTGTATTAGTCAAGGCTCTTCAGAGAAACAGAATAATACACACACATACATGCACACACACACATCCCAAAAGTATATATGTGTGTGTATATATGTGTATATATATACATATATACATATACATATATATCTTTCTCTCTCTCTCTCGACTGAGTTATACTGTGGGCTTTCTCAGGCCTTGCAATTCAGACTGAATTATACTATGGGCTTTCCAGCTTGCAGACAACCAGTGGAACCACTTTGTCTCTGTAATCAGTCATGTGAGCTAATTTCCTAGAGAGGTAGATTATGGGAATTAGCTCACATGATTTGTTACAGAGGCTAAGTGGTTCCATTGGTTGTCTGCAAGCTGGAAAGCCCATAGTATAATTCAGTCTGAGTTGCAAGGCCTGAGAACCAGGGCACACAAGGTTGTCAGTTCCAGTCTTTGTCTGAAAGCCTGAGACCTGGGGTGGGAGGGTGCTGGTATAATTCCTAGAGTCTGAACGCTCAATAACCAGGATCTTCAATGTCTGAGAACAGGAGACAGTGGATATTTCAGTTCAAGAAGAGAACAAATTTTCCTTTTTTCTATCACAGTAGATTGGATGATGCCCTCTAACACTGGTGAGGCCAGATCTTCTTTACTTA
Organism: Theropithecus gelada; assembly: GCF_003255815.1. NCBI lineage: Eukaryota > Metazoa > Chordata > Mammalia > Primates > Cercopithecidae > Theropithecus > Theropithecus gelada. The sequence continues at coordinate 110,041,219 of NC_037668.1, forward strand.
GTCTACAGAGTCAAATGCTAATCTCTTCTGGATACCTCCTCACAGGCATAGCCAGAAATATACCAGCACCCTCTCACTCTCTTTCTGCCATGTGAGAATACAATGAGAAGTCAGCCTTTTACAACACAGAAGAGGGTTTTCACAAGAACCTCTTGTGAGGGTACGTTGGTACACTGATTTTGGACTTGCAGCTTCCCTAACTTCCAGCCTCCAGGGAGAAATAGATTTCTGTTATTTGTAAGCCACCCAGTCTATGGTACTTTGTTATAGTGGACTGAATTAAGGCAACTACTTTGTGTAATTTACAAAACATGTTTCTATCTGTACCACTGTACTGTGATCCCCAGGAGGTTGGGAATTGTGTGTAATCTCTCTTTGAACCTGCAATATGTGGCAGAATACCTGCCATATTATGTGATTAATATGTGTTTATTAAATAGAAGAATACATGCTCAGTAGGGAGAAGGCAGAAATTAAAGGGACCAGCATGTAGCCAAAGAAACACATGACTAGACTAAGACAGCCACAGGGATCTATAATCATGATATGTGTCACCATGGAGTGTATCTTGTATCCTGTACACTTGTTGTGGGAAAAGACCATGTGCACCCTGTTTACTGTTTTATTCGTAGTTCCTAAGACAGTTACATGGAACATTTTAGGCAACTAATGGACATTGGCTGTATTAGTTTTCTATTGGTACCATACAAATTACCAAAAATTTAGTGTTTTAAAATGGTATTTCTTATCCTACAGTGATGTGGGTTAGAAGTTTGACACAGAGATCTCATTGAGCTAAAATCAAGGTGTTGGCAGAGCTGTATTCCTTTATGGAGGCTCATTGAGGTTATGGGCAGATTTCCGTCCCTTGTGACTCTAGGATTGAGGTTCTTATTTCCTTTCTGTCTCTCAGTTGAGGGCTGTTTACAGTTTCTGAATGCTTCATCCATCCCTTGGCTCATAGTTCCTTCCTCCATCTTCGAAACCAGCAATGGCGTATTGAGTAGGAAACTCTCCTCCCTCTTCTTTTGTTGTTACATCTCTCTGACCCTTCTACCTTTCTTTTCCACTTACAGGGTTCATGTGATTCCATTTGACTCACCAAGACAATCCAGGATTACCTTTATAGTTTAAGGTCTGTGTGGTAAGCAGAATAATTATTCCTCAAAGATGTCCATCTCTTAATGGCTGGAATCTGTGAAGATGTTAAATTATATAGCAAAGGAGAATTAAGTTAGAAGAAGAAATCAGGTTGTTAATCTGCTGTGTTTAAAACGGTAAGAGTAGCGTGGATTATCCAGGTGGGTCTTTAATCACAAGGGTCTTAAATGTGGAAGAGGCAGTCAGAAGAGTCAGTGTCAGGGTAATGGGCTGTGAGACGCTCCATCAGCCGCTGTCAGTTTTGAAGAAGAAAGGAAGCCAAGAGCTAAGGACTGCAGTTAGCCTCTACAATCTGAAGAAAGCAAGAAAATGGATCTACCCTAGAGCAGCCAGGAAGGAATTCAGCCCTGCTAACACCCAGGAGACCCATTTTGGACTTTGGACCTCGAGAACTACAAGATAATAAGCTGTGTTGTTTTAAGACACTAAGATTGTGGTGATTTGCTATACCAGCAGTAGAAACCAGTGCAGTCCATAACCTTTTTTCCATCTGCAAGTTTCTTTTTACCATGGAACATAGCATAGTGGGACAGTGGGGGGTGTCATTATTTGGCTTACCACAGTAGAAGAGGGACTAAATGAGATTAACATTGTTAGTAGAAGAAGAGTAATAGGAACAACACAGGAGGCAGTGATCTCTTTCTACAGTATTTTGAGGGCTACATGCTACATTCTTGTGCTTATACTTTAATATTATAGATTAGGTTGATTTCATTCTGTTTTTCAGATGTGGAAACTAAGAATCAGAGGGCTTAAGTAATTTGCATAGTCGATAAATGGCAGTTAGTATTTTATTCTTTGATTTTCAAATCTATTTCCTTCACCACCACCCCCCACCCTTTAAAAAATTTTGATCTAATACTTGTGGCAAAGAAAACAAATTGAATGGTAAAAATTTCCTCTGGCCCAATTCCCTTTCTGCTTTTCTATTAAACACTAGCCTTTGAAGTCTTGCAATGGCAAATCAGAACTAAAAGGTAAAAACAGCCAAGAATAGATTAAATAGACCATAAACTGAGAAAGTAAAGATACATTGAGACACTTATTAATATTTTAAAATGAGAAAATAAATATGAGAGCAATAGAATCACCGAATTTTCTTTCTTGGAGCTGTAAAGTTTTCGACAGTTATGTTTACCTCTTCAAATTACACAGGTGGCCTTAGAACCGGTTTGGATTTGGAACTGAATTAGTAAAAGAGGCTAATTATGAAATGAGTATTACTGCAATTGATTATCACTGGGCCAAGGGTAGAGAAAAATTCTGAGAGATCATAAATTCAGAGAAATTATGACCACATTAAGAACCTGCTCAAATTGTTATAGAAACTCTTAGAAATGCCCTCAAATGAGGTTACAACCACAGGATCACAGAATTGTTACAACTGAAGTTACATTTATTAGGTTGAGCCAAGATTTTCTTGCTTTTGGACTAGACCACTGACAAATCATGACTTCCCTCAGACTTTCCTGTTTCTGCTGGGTTATGTATTCTTTGTTACTGTGGTGCTGTTGACATCCTCAGGGCCAGCAATCAGTGAAATCCATCCAACCACTGAACAAAGATCCTTCCGAGAGCAGCTAACAGATTATGTGTCACATCATTCCTGCCTCTGATATTCTGCCAGATCCACTGTATAGAAACCTGTAGATATCTGAAGGCTGCCTTTCATTTGTGATCCCCTTATTCAGGGTGTAATATTTCTGATGTGTACTTCCACTATTAGAAATTGTCTCAGCTTCCAAATATTAGGGCTGAAAAGTTATTCGACTTTTCCAACTGCTTCTTGTTCCTCAGTGCTCCTTTACAAAAAAATCATTAGAACTTCTTAAATGAAACTTTTGATAAATGTACTTTTATACTGAAGTTAAACCACTGACATATATTTTAGATTAATCCTCTCACCTCCTACACCCACTTTTCAGGTATAGATGTTTGATATAGAAGGATATTATTGCTTTTGGGGTTTGAAAGGTTGATTAAGTCCATTTCAGGATTTCTTTATCCTGATTAAAGAGTCCAGGAGAATGAGAAGTCATGTTCAGACTTTGTGACTAGTGATAATGTTGAACAGTATTGGGAATAACACATGTTAATCCAAACAGAATTACAGGTGATGCTTGAACAATGTGGGGGTTAGGGGTGCTCACGCCTGTGTAGTCCAAAGTTCACATATAATTTTTGAATCCCCCAAAACTTAACTACTAAGAGCTACTATTGACTGGAAGCCTTGCCAATAACATAAGTTGTCAAATAACACATGTTTTATCTGTTACATGTATTATATACTATGTTCTTAGAATAAAGTACGCTAGAGAAAAGACAACATTGTTATTAAAATTATAAGGGAAAGAAAATACATTTACCATTTATTAAGTGGGAGTGGATCATTATAAAGGTCTTCATCCTTGTCATCTTTGTGTTGAGTAGACTGAGTAGGAGGAGAGAGAGGGGCAGTTGGTCTTGTTCTTTCATGGATGGCAGAGGAAGAAGAGGTGGAGAAAGTGGAGGGGGAGGCAACAGAGACAGGCACACTCTGTGTAAGTTTAATTTTAAAAAATCATGTATTAAAGGACTTGTGCAGTTCTTTTTCTTTTCTTTCTTTCTTTCTTTCTTTCTTTCTTTCTTTTTTTTTTTTTTTCTGAGATGGAGTCTCGCTCTGTCACCCAGGCTGGAGTGCAGTGGCGTGATCTCTGCTCACTGCAAGCTCCACCTCCCAGGTTCACGCCATTCTCCTGCCTCAGCCTCCCAAGCAGTTGGGACTACAGGCGCCCGCCACCACACCCGGCTAATTTTTTTTTTTTTTGGTCTTTTTAGTAGAGACGGGGTTTCACCGTGTTAGCCAGGATGGTCTCGATCTCCTGACCTTGTGATCCGCCCGCCTTGGGCTTCCAAAGTGCTGGCATTATAGGTGTGAGCCACTGCGCCCAGCCTAACAGTTCTAACCCATATTATTCAAGGGTCAACTATATTCTTTCTGATAATTCTTGAGTGGTTTAATTCTTCTTGATGGCCATCAACTTTTCTCAGAAATGGTACTGTCTAAGTAACTCTGGATTTATAGACAATTGAAAAGAATAAGAAGCTCAGAAATGAATATTATTAGCTAAGTACAGATGGAGAAATATAGGACTTATTCCAACTTATATTATAATCTCTGCAGGAGTTTATAAATTAGGACATATCTTCTGGACTTATCTCTGAACACAGCTTGTTTGACCTTTAAACTGGCCACTTCATTCAATAAAACCAAACGTTTGATGGTTGTTTTTCTAGATTGATTGGCCAACTTAGTGAAACAAGATTTTGTTCACTGTACATGCAGACACTGCCCACTAAATCAATGAGATGGGGAGAGCCATACCCTTTTTTGAAGCAAAGACATCTGTATTAGTGTTCTCCAAAGAAACAAAACCAATAGGAGATATATAAAAAGAGATTTAAGGTAAGAATTGGCTTATATGATTACAGAAGTTGACAAGTCTCAAAGTCTGCAGGATAAGTCAGCAAGCTGGAGACCGGGGAGAGCCAATGGTTTAGTTCCAGTCTTAATCTGAAGGCCTGAGAACCAGGAGAGCTGATGGTGTAGTTCTAGTCTGGTGAATGGCAGACTCAGGTAGAGCTAATGTTTTTGTTTGAACCCAGAGGCAAGAAAAAAAAGCCAGTGTCCCAGTTTAAAGGCAATTAGGCAGGAAGAATTCTCTGTTAATTGGGGGAACTTCAGCCTTTTTGTTTTATTCAGGCTATCAACTGATTGGATGAGGCCCACCCACATTATGGATGGCAATCTGCTTTACCCAATCTACTAATATAAAGCTTGATTTCATCCAAAAAAACTCTCACAGAAACACCCAGAATAGTGTTTGATCAACTATCTGGGTATCCAGTGGCTCAGTCAAGTTGACACGTAAAATTAGTCATCAGTTTTCAAAAGTGTAGAGTATTTTAAAGTGCTTTTAAAAATACCACATTTTACCAACTCTAAACTCAACCCCAGTCATCTGTCTGGGGTACTTTTATTATTATTATTTTTAAACATAAGAAAGTGTGTGTGACAGGGTTCAGATCATACCAACAGTTGAAGACACAATGAAGGTCAAGATATTTGCTTCCTTGATCTACATGAATCTCAAAGACTAACACAAATATTGATCTGTGTTATGAAAATTTCAGAGGAGAGGTGTGGAAATCTATAGCCTATGACATTTTCTTATCGATAATTCCTTCTCAGGGTGGCCCTGTGCTCTTGATATGCCATGTTTGTGCTGTAGCTCTCTCTGCTGCATGGAAGTCTTCTTGTGCCAGCCTGTGATGGCTGCCCTCAGCATATTTTCCGCAGTCACCTCTCCTGTGACTCTATCAGCTCATGTGGCTGCTGCTTTGTCATTCTGTTGGCATCTGAGGAGAGGACATCACAGATCCTGTCCCTGAATGCTGCAGAAATGATGATTAGAGGGAGAAGTGTCAGTGAGTCACTGTGGAAAATGATTTTTTCTGTAAGTAATAAGGAGAAGTGTGTTGTTGAAGATTATAAACCCCACCATAGCATCAAAAACCTGACTATTTAAAGTATACATGGCAGTTTTCAAAAGAAGAGATGAGCTCAGTGGGATTCCTCGTTGTTATGCATTCAATCTTAAATGGATGTGGGGGGAGAAAAAATACCATTTGGTTATTTTAAAGAGTTTAAGGTGCTAAGAAAAAGAAATGTTATTTATAAATACTTAAACTTTTGAATATTCTGCCTACATTTTCTACCTTTTACTTCTATTACTCTTGTTGATCAGCTTATCTTCTCCCTTAGAAAACTTTCTTAGTGATTTTTTAAAGCCTTAAATACCATATTGCCACAATCCTGCCACCAAAACAAAATTAAGTTTTTGTTATAATCCTATCTAAAATGTATTTTTATTATGTATAATTCTATATAGCTGTAATTAAAAACTCATATCATTTTAAGATATCAATTGTTAATATTCGGCTCCATTGAAAGGAAGTTTTTCTTCTTCTACCTTTGGAAAAGGTTTCTATTCCATCTCCAGTCTATCCAATATCAGCCATGAGTATATGGTAAAACTGGCAGGTGTGATAAGCATGATTTCAAGTAAATATAATGTGATGTATCTGTTGTTATAGAGGCAATCAAAATGCTTGGTCAGATTCATTCAATGATGAAGATTGTTGAGATGAACAGGGTGATAGAGTCTTATAAAGTATTACATATTTGAATATATACATGTTTTAAAATACAAGAGTATATTTTAAACTACACATATTATATATAATAAATATATAATGTATGTAAAATGTGTTATATGATATATAATATATGCATTTTAAAATATACTCTTGTGGAAAATAAGTTAGATGCCATGGTAACTTTTGATTCAGTCTTTAGGAGGGGCTATTTTAATTAAACAAGAAGTCATTCAGAATAGTCTTTTAGTAAGTAATATGGCAAACTCTGTTATCTATTTTTAGGACAGTGCGGTTTGCATGACAATGATTGAACTTCCCAGGCCCAGTGATGTTTGTGTGCTTAGTGAATGCCTCTAACTTGGCCAATATATTTTAAATAAAACAAATTTTGATTTTGGAACTTGGTGCCAGAAGACATCATTGAAGGTGGAAACATATGGCCATGACCAGAGTCTGGTTCAGGGCTCTGAAGTTTTAAAATCCTAATGCTTCCTGCAGAAATGGAGCTCTGAGAAGGGAAATGAAAGAATTGTCCTTTCTTGATACCCCAGAGTACTGCACTATCAAGTGCATTATGGTGGTTTTATACATTCTCAAGAGGGTCATTAGTCTATTTCTCTACAACAATTTTTATGTTTTTTAATGTACATCAGTGTGGAAGGAATATCTAACTAACCTATTTATAAGGATCATAAAAGATTATTTTTCCTCTTAAAATTGTGTTATAAAAAATGAGTCTTCACATAGCTTTATTGCTGATGTGTTTTCAAGATTTTTTCTTTTTGTGAAAAATATGTTTTCTTTTAAAAATAGTAGCCATTTTACTTGTCTTTTCTCATTAATGAAAAGAAAGCCATTGTTAAAAGTCAGTTGTGAAGACAGCAAACTCCCAAATTATCTCCAGACATGATGAATTTAACTCTAAAGCTACCTACAAAATCCAGTACCAACTACAACAGAAAGACGACTATTCACAACTGAAGACGATTTTCTATAGCTATAATCTAAGATAATTATTAAAAAGGTTTAACAATTCTAACTTGGCAGTAAACCAATCGTGTAAAAGACCTCTCACTATTCCTTTTCTAGTTCTGCCTAATATGCTTCTTTTAGTCCCCTAATATAAGCACAATGCATCCCCTAAGGAATTAACTTTATGCTGTGATTTTTTTGTGACTTGCTGTGCTACCCATTGATAACATGTACAGATATGTATCTGCTAGGAGGGTCAAGTTATACTGTAGTAACAAACAATCTCTAATTCTCATTGGTTAAATACATCAAAGTTTATTTCTCTTCCAATGCAGGGCAGCATAGAGCTCTGCTCATTGTAGTTACTCAAAGACCCAGACTAGGAAGGTTCGATCTCAACCATGTGGCAGGAAGAAGGGAATGTGGTGAATTTGGCACTAGCTATTAAATCTTGCAGCTGAAAGGGATGCATTTTACTTCCCCTCACATTTCACTGGACAGAGTAAGTAATAAGGTTATGCCTAAATTTGAAAGAGTCAGGAAAATAAGAAATACGGTGAATGGTCTTAATGACTGTGATAACATAATATCTATATATGCATATGTGTGTGTGAGCATGAATCTATGATGGAAAGCAAGCTGGTTTAGGTAAGATAGAGCTAGGATTATGATGGAAGGCAACTGCCGACAAACTCCATGGGTTGTAGAGATTAAATATTTTAAAACAATTTTCGATTTACAGAAAAATATGAGGATATTACAGAGTTTCTGTATACTCTACATTTAATTTCCTATTATTACACATATGTTAGTATAGCAACTAGTAATCAAATACTGAAACCCTATTTTTAACTAAAGTCCATACTTTATTCGGATTTCCTTAGTTTTTACATAATGTGCTTTTTCTGTTCCAGGATCCCATATTGCATTTAGTAGCTATGTCTCCTTAGGCCCCTCTTGACTGTGAGAGCTTCTCACAATTTGCTTGTTTTTGATGACCTTGACAGTTTTAAGGAACACTGGTCAGGCTTTCGTGGAATGTCCTGCAAATGGATTTTGTCTGATGATTTTCTCAAGCCTAGACTGGAGTGATGGGTTTTGGGAAAGGTGATCACAGAGGTAAAGTTCCATTTTCGTTATATAGCATCAAGGAAAATAATCTCAACATGATTTGTCACTATTGTTATTGACCTCGATGACCTAGCTGAGGTAGTGTTTCTCGTTTCTGCACTGTGACCTTTCTCTTCTTTCTGTCTTTTCATATTGTACCTTTGAAAAGAGTTACACTGAGCAGCCCAGCCTTATGGAGTGGAGAGTTATGCTCTATTTCCTTGATTGGTATGTGTCTACATTATCTATGTAAATTATTTGGAATTCTTCTGCATGAAAGATTTGTCTTCTTCTATGTATTTGCTTATTTCTTATTTATTCAACATTTATTCATAGTAATATGGACTCATGTGTATTTATTTTATGCTTTGGGTTATAATCCAATGCTACTTAATTTTTGTTTTCTCACATAGTTCCACCTTCAGCCACTGGGAGCTCTTGTGTCTACATAAGATACCCCATCAGCATTTATTTTATTTATTTAGCATTTTCTTACTTTCTGCTGCAGCTGCAGAGATCATACCTCTAAAAGTTGAGTTCACAGCCTGAATGAGCCATCTGTTAGAATAATTTCAATAATTTCATGTATGTTCCTTTTCACTTTGTTGCCTGGTCTTTGCTAAGAAACGTAAGAAGGTGTCAAAACTCCTGTCAGATAAATTGATCCATTAAAACTGGCACTGACTTGAAGTGCAATGAACAACAAAATTTCTTTTTCTTCAAGAGATTACAGAGTCCAAAAGGGAAAAAATGTGCCAGGGGCTAGGTTGGCTAAATCAGTTGTTTCTGCCCTAGAGAGACTATCTTCTTTCTAGCTGTAGTAGCTGTAGGAATAACAACCCAATGGGCTCCTTCACTTTCTAGCATAGTTGCAGGAAAAGGGAATCTAACCTGCATTAAGATATTCAGTGTCCTGACGACTTTTTAAAAATACAGCATTTATTTAAAATTTAGCTTTTGTGTAAGGTACAACAGTTGTGTAATTAAGTAGCTTATTTATAATAGTGGTAATCATTTACATTTTTGCTCTGGAAGGCTAAGGTTTAAAAAAAAATCATTCCACCACTTTTGCCCTATGGTACTAGCAGAATGTAACCTCTCACTCTCTCTCTCTCTCTCTCTTGCTCTCTCTGTTACAAAGGAAGCAATTGCTACTGTTCATAAATGAAAGGCTTTTTATTAAGTATTCACTTAAATTGTGATTTGGTTTTGTTGTCATAGCATGGACTGTCACTATCAGCTCGGGCCATAAAGCTTTTGGATAACTGGTAGACAGTAATCATCACCAATCTGGGCTACATGTTCTAATTGTCAGTTCAGGCCTAGAGAACTCCGACTTGCTTTCCATCTGCCAGCAGACATCCTTAGGCATGGGAATATCACTGCTGTTGGAATATGTCAGCTTTTCTGTGCAAAAATATTAGAAGTATACCAAAGGGACATGAGATAAAGTGACTTTTATTTTAACTGGGATAAAGGACATTGGATGGAAACATGATGAATGGTCAAAAACAGTTGGATTCCTTGTTTACAGGCAAAGTAGTTCAGAACTACTTCACACTGGAGAGTACTCTTGGAATTGGGTGAGATTGGACATGGGCCAAGAATAGACTCTCAGGCCTGCAAGCGAACATTTCTAGAAAGATTTATTCTTCCATGTGTGCTGTAGAAAAGCAAAGGGAATGTGACAGAACATGTGATATCAGTTGGTTTCTTCCATAACTGAATCCCACATCATTAAGGGCCAGCCTTGAAAATGAAATAGCACTTTAAATTGGCTGCTAAGTTGTGCTTGTAACTAGCACAGAGAACAAAGATTTTGGGCAAACGTGTTCTTGGTGGCCTATGCTACCTTGTAAGAGGGTTGGTGTTTTCTACACTGTATAAAAATTCTCTGTGACCACCTGTGTTGTATGCCATTCCCAATCCCCTCAGCACCAGGAACACTTTAGCTGCTACAAAAGACCTCTTTACTACCCCTGGAATTCAAAAGACTTGAAAGGCCTACAGGAGGCACTGTAGAGAGAGAATTTGCAGTTAGAATTAAAAACCTTTTAGTTGAGGAGAACCAGTTTCACACTGGTCTCTGAACTTGGAAATCTTAGCATTTTTTTCCCCTGGGAGATGGGGTGTTGAAATCAGATTGCTGAAGCTGTGTTACATGAATGAGAGCTTAAAAAAAGATTAAAGAAGTTTAAGGCAAAGTTCAGATATATCTTTACTATCTTCCCCAGCACATTGACACAAAGGATTAAATACAGTTTAGCAGAAAAATGGGAAAATGATTTTAATAGCATATGGTCAGAATTTGGAATCTCAAGGATTGTTATCTATATTTCTGGAAGTAGCATATTCTCCATAAAATTGAGAAGTCATTGAAGTTATATTCTTCCGTAACGTCGTTCAGAAAAATCCCTATTTATTTTGACCTGAGAGAAGGAGCTGGAAAAAAAATGTCTCCCAGTAACCAATATTTTATTTCATTTTCTTCCTGACTCACACTGATACCTGATTTATTGTTACATCTGCCAGTAGCTGAGGTTGTTAAATATCCCAAACTGTGCTTGAACTCTCTTTACAATCAACACAAACTTTATATAAAATAAGTATTTCTCACTGATATTAGTACAACTGGGCTGGAAAAAAAAACTACTGGATGGGAAAACGTTTAATACCTTATATATGTACAATCAAGGATTTAAATGAGTTTGCTTTCTTGGCACTTCCTTTTTGAAATTAAATTAAGACTGAGATGACACTTTAAGACATTGTACTTTGACAGTACTTGGTAGAGGGAAAAAGGTCCCACAAGTACCTAACTTGAAGAGCCCCATGAGATTCTGAGAACTATAATTTTTGAATGCTTCAACTTACTAGTATCTTTTCGGTACTCAATTAGCTAATTTGACACAATTATAGGTATAAACATTTTATAGGCACTTGGTAGCAAGAGTGTTAAAAAGTGTTGATCTCCATTCGCTTCTATTGGCAACATTCACCTAGTTCTAGCATGACACTTGAATGAGCACTGAAATATGCTCCATACTATTAATAAAATTCAAAGCATATTTCATCTTGACACCATATCACAAGTTTGACACTGTGGTTCCTCTCTGAGGAATTTTGAGTCATGGAGACATCCCCTTGCTACATCCCCATCTCAACTAGATGATAATTTGATTCAGACTATTTCAATACATGCCAATATGTATATCTTCCCTGCAAAATGGAGTCATACCCACAGAGAAAAAAAGATAGAACTAACAGGTCAACATCATTTTTGTGAAGCAGTACCTCAGTGGTTTAGAAAAAATACTTAAGTATGACTTTTACCAATTCTCTTTTCTATCGTGCTTCATCAACAGGACCTTCAAGAATATGAAATTGAATGAAAGAAAGAAATTATGACTTTTAACTGTCTTGATGAGGTTCTATTTTTAATGAAATGCTTTTCAAGATTTCAATAATATAGGAGGTGGTTTAAACAGCTGTAAACCTTTTCCAAATCCCACAGCATGGAAATTTATGGATATCAACAACTTCACACAAGTGTTTTTGGTTTGATTTGTTTTCTAAATAGCTAGACCTTTTTGTATGTGTACTATCTAAAATATTTGAAAAGAAAAATTAAGAAGTGTGGGAGAGAGAAACTCAAACATTAGAAAAAAAGATAGAAATGGTGAGATGTGACATTTCTTCAGTTATATTTTCCCTCATTGTTAATCATTACTTTCAGCTTTCTCAGAATTAAGATGATGTCCATTTGGTTTTGTGCTATTTTACCAGTTCTGATTAAACTTTATGCCCAATAAAAATAATCTGATTCATCTTAATTCTATTGAAAATGGAAAATAAGCCCCGTCTCAGTTAACAGTAATTTTTTTTGGGAGTCAATGTAATTTACCTTACTAGTCATTTTTATTTTTCAATGGTAGTTTCTGATTAGAAATTGATTTTTAGAGATGTATTTTCTTAAATCTCCTGTGTACAATCATTTTGCCTAGTCTAAGGTTTTTTTTTCTTGATTTTAAATATATATCACTCAATCTGATACTTGTAATAATAGTATTATGATAGAGACTTTTAAAATTTAATATCTCTAAAAGTAAGGATGGTGAAATAATGTGAATAATATTCACTCATATATGTATACTTTTATACAATTTTTGACATATTTTGACATGTTATTTCAGTTGGTATTCACAATAACCCTTATAAGTAGGGAAAACAGGTCTCAGAGTAAATTGAACTATTTTTTAATAATTAGGAACTAAATACTCTTGTAATTCTGAGCACATTATTGAATTGTACCACACATTTATGTATACCTTCTAAGGCTGGCACAATTATTCTCCCCATTTTATGGATGAAAAATCTGAGGCTTCTAGTAGTTGGGTAATTTGATTAAGATCATGAGTTGTGTCAGCGTTTGAATTTGAACTCAATTCTCTTTGCTTCCAGAGTTCAAGTTTTCAACCTTTAACCTGTGTTGTTTGAAAGCAGTTCATCCCACTCTCATTTTTTAGATAAACTAAGTCTCAGAGGAGCTAAGTGTTTAGAACCAAATTTCCCAGTCATTTAAAAGTAAAACGAAGGGCCTGGGCTTGATGTTAGCGATCCTATAGTACTGAATTTCTGTGGCTACATTGTTCTCTCAATTGTGCAGTTCTATATATGGATCACTGCATAGGTGAAGTAGTTACTTAACTCAAATGCATTTGATAATTAATGGCAACTAAAGGTGATTTCTTACCTGTGTTTCATGAATGAGATGTTTCAGAGCTGACGCTAGTGCAGATTTATTCTCTAGCTCAGATGGGATTTAAGCTTGCAGTGATCACTAAGTTGTATGGATCAAATCATACTTTCTAAATGCCATTCCCCCTTGATGTGCTATCCCTTTACCTACACTGATCAATGGGCTTCTGGTTATAAAGATAGGATTGGAAGTGGTTTCTTTGATTTCCCTTGATGATTTCAAAGGCATGAAAGGATACCGCCCCTTTTGTGGGCCCCCGGTCTAAGGGTGAGGGGATGGTGCACATTGTGATAGCCAGCCAAGGCCAATCCTGACCTTTCTTTGCTGTTCCTTGAATGAGATTTTGAAACAGAAAGAGACAAAGAGGGAATGACACACTGTAGAACAATATAGCTTTTAACATTTATGTCGCACTTCAGGAAGATCACAGGGGAGCTAAAGCTGAGGGAGGAATGGCGACAGTGATCCTTTCAGAGTGAAAGGTGACAAAAGTGGAGAATACAGAAGGGAAGACTGCAAGATGGGATGAGATGCCAACAAGATTATATAGTTCAGTGAGGTCCTCCAAACGATTTGTTCCCCATCTCCATGTTTTCTTGTTTGTTTTCCTGGAAGAAAGTAAATGACAGCACAGAACTAGCTTTGGGGCATCAGTTGCTCCACAATGAGCCCATTCTCAAAGGATAATTTTTCAACTCAAAAGTTTATATCGATGACTTTAAAACAGATGGTGGGCCAGAATGACTGACTTAGAGTGCTAGTGATTTTTATTGAATGATTGATTGGAGTCCCTTTTGGAATTCTATTAAGTGCATTGAATTTTTCCCGATAAAAATGAAGACATGCCTATACCCCATTTTTTAAACATATAATCTTCAACGTACAGGATCCTTGAACTCCTGGTTAAACAATGCTCAGTTTAGACAGTCATGCCAGACTTCACAAGGAGAGCAGAGAGAGTGTGAGAAGATAGGTAAGTCTGAGATAGGGAGAAAGATTAAATGTGAGACATGAACAAAGTACTCAATACGATTGGTGAAATAGAATGGATGATTGAGCTAAGAGAGTTTTTCCTCCAGCTTTCAGCCTCCCTCTTCATTGTTCCACTACTTAAAGATTCAGTCGCCTTGGTAAAGATGTGTACCCTTCGTCACCCACTTTCTTTTCCTTGCCTTATTCACCTCTGAAGATCGAAACTCTGCTAGGAACTAGCAGTCAGACTGGAAATGCCTCCGAGCCTAATAGCTACGTATCTCAGCCACAGCAATAAAATGGTTACAGCAACCCTATGTTTCTGGGAAATGTGTACTCAGCTTTAACTGAACAGCCCATCTTTTAGGCCAGTGCTTCTGGAACTGTAATGCACATTTGTCTCCCCTGGGGATATTGGTAAAATGAAGATTCTGTTTCTGGAGGTCTGGGGTGAGCTGGGATCTGCGTTGCTAACAAGTTCCCAGTTGATGCTTTGCTGCTGTTCATGGGCCACACTATGAACAACAAGGTTACGGTTTTCCTAGGAAGCTAGCACAACTGTCTTCATAATTGTGGGTTAATTTTTTAATGTGTGTCAAATATTCTGTTTACTTTCCTCAAAAATGCTAATTTTAAAATGTGATACCAAAAAATAAATTTTTGAAGCAAACAAGGAAGTTGAAAATCATTTTCTAAAAATCTGAATTTTTCAGAGTATTGAAAAATCAGTTCTTTGATCTAATTCAATTGAGACTGACAACATATCCTGTGGCACAGTCTGGGGAGTAAGAGTAATATAGATACCTGTCCCTCTCCCCATGAATGTCAACCAGAAATACCTGGAGGAAGCCTACTCTACTTCCATAACAATATATCATTTATACACATACACACACATTGTACACATGCAATTGTATGTAAAGGCTAAGTAAATTTTATAAGATGGAAACTCTTTTCTCATACACATTTCAAGAAGTAAAATAAAAACTTGCTGTGTTTCATTGGTTTTATACACATATTGCTTCATATTTTAACATCCCAGAGTTAGGATGTGGCTAAATTCGATGGAGTTTTGCAATTGATGTTGATCAGATGGCAGCAGTAAGAAGGGTGTCATTGTGTGTACATGTGTGAGCTTAACTGTTATTCTTGGTGGCATGACCGGACCATGGCAGCCTCTTCACATTTCAGCCAAAACCATCGGGACTATCTGAAGAAGAAATATGAGTGCAGAATGGGTGTCAGTAGCTTAAAAGAAAATCATGGGGACAATTTTAAGAAATGCTGCATCATCAATGCTCATGATGGCATAGAGGTTAACATAGTGTAACGTGCTCTCTGTGGCTCTGAGATGAAACATAGCTCAGAAAGGTTGGACTCTACACGTACAGAAGTTTTTAAAAGTATTAGTTCATACATTTTTTGCTTATATTTTCCTTTTAACTTGTGAATAATAGTAATGACAAAAATCCATGTGTAAATGAGACTGAAAGAACTCTTTTACTAAGTATGAAATAAAAATATTAAGTAGCAAGAAAACACCACTAGGAAATCAAAACATAATGCTGGTGCATCTTGCATCTTACAATTAATGGCAGCTTAATTTGATGACATACTTCATTTTCAAACTTGCATGTTGGGGAAATAAAGTTATCTCAAAAGCAAATCCAAGAAATAACCTTCATTTAGTGTGTATCTAAATCAACCACGACACATCAGGCCCAAGAAAACAATGGAGAATAGTGAATGTTGCTATAAATTAGAAAATCTAGGTAGTAGATTTGTTTTTGATGCTGAGCATATGTGTGACCTTGGGTGAGTCCTTTTAACTCTGTGAGTCTCAGTTTTCTAACTTAGAAAGTTTGTCTTAGATAATCTCCAACACACCTTCAAGCTCTTGGTTTACATACGTTAAAAAAATGTAATGGATAAAAGGTTAATCTTACTCACTATCCATTGTTTTATTCCCTTTACTATAGTGAATTTTTTCCTGATGAGGAACTGATTTTACTTACATTTTAGCTTGTACTGAGCCAGGGTTCATTTAGCTAAAATCTGTTCAGCTCCTAGTCAAATATGGAGAACAACTGGTCAATCTCTTCCTAGCAATTCTGTAGATTCTTGGAAATCTGTAATGTGTAGCTTTCATGGCTTTCTCTTTTCTAGAGAAAATAAACCTATTTTTCTAATATGTCCCAAAATAATAAGCTTGCAATCCTGTAACTAACTCTATTACATAAACTCACCATTTGGTTTTTTGACTGTCCAACAACCCTTCCTCTTTCCAAACAGTGCCCAGATTTCTTTTTAAGAATAACCTGTCTAACTCTGTGTAGTCTTACCAGGGCTATAAATCAAGGTTTCTGCATGCCCTTAGCCCCAAATGGACAGATTTCTCAGACAAAAGTAATCTCTTTCTTTTTTTAGGGAACTCAGAATCCAGAGCCAAGTGTTACAAGGATGAAAAAGACAGTTGAGTTTACTCACTCATGTGAAATGTCCTGAAGGTGGTCAAGGTGGTCCTGTGGCCTCGATGTCCAAAGCTTGTCTGGTCCTTCATTTGGTGCTGAGCTGCCTCCAAGCCTGGCTTTCAGCCTCAGTTCCATTTTGAGCTCCCCAAACTTGCTCTATTGAATTCTCTTTTTTGTTTAAGTTAATCAGAAATTCATTTCTGATGCTTACAATCAAGGAAGCCTAGCAAGTACAAGGACAGAATTTGTGTGAGGAGTTCCAGGACTCCAGTATTAAACCGAATTCACCACTCCCATCAGCGTCTTGATGCACGAACTGTGGAGAGGGTGGAGGGATTCGTTCAGAATTCCAGCATCTCATGGCATACCACATGAAAATGGTCCAAATTTCTCCACTGCTGTCAAATGGATATAATATAAAATCAAAAACTCTCCACATACTGTTTTCACTTTTACTTTGGATTTAGTCAGTGTGTTGGGGTTTGGCTTTGATTCAAATTACATCTACAAATAGAATTTTGAAATGCAGTTTTTCTATCTATCCTCTGTCCACAATTAAAAGTAACTGAGTCCCTTCCTTGACTGATCACTAAATGTAGTGTATGAAGAATATCCAAGAAAAAAAACCACTAAAAGTCTGTTTTATTCTATTTGAATGTCTCTTCATACAAGGAAGGAATATAAACTGTTTTTTTTTTTTTTTTTTTTTTTTGGTGCTACCATGGTTCTATTGATGCATTATAATGTTTTGCTGTTTCCACAAGCCAACTCGCTGTTTCTTTGGAAACCCATTACCTTGCTGATACCATGCCGTATTTTAGAAACTATTCACTATTGAAATGAAAATAAATATGATGGCAAAAGAGAAAAACACTTAGAGAAAGCAACTCTGGCTCTCCAAGTTACCCCTCTTGGAAACATACACTCTGAAGGATCTCAGAGGCCTGTTCATGTTGTCCTCACTTCCTCCCCTGCCACTTCCAAATGGCTCCGACTTGGCTTTCTCTGCTGTCACTTCCGGTTCACAAGAAACATTCCTGCATATATTTAGGATAGCAGTTCAAAGTTTGAGCTCCAGAATCACATTTCTTGTGTATAAATACTAGATTCATTAATTATGTGATCTTGGGCAAATTAATCAATGTCTCAAAAGTTAAATTTTTCTGCGTATAAAATAGAGTCAACCAGAGTACATCCCCTTCTGATTACTAAGAGGCTTGTTTGAGAAAACCGATGTAACACACTTAGCATGCCATCTGGCACCATATTAGACCCTTGATATCTGTTATTTGTTGTGCTTATTTTTTTTTAAGTTATACAATGGACAAATGCAAATACATAATCTAGGTAGAGTTTTGAATGAATCAACATGGTGTGGCATCTGGTGGACTGCAGAGGACAGGATGTGAAGCATCAAGGTTAGTGAGTTTCTTTTGCAGTAGATGTGACGTGATGTTTATAGGGTCAGATATGGTAGGTAATGATGCAAAAGTAATAATGCAAAAGAAGGGACAAATTAAATAAAGGGTTAATGGAAAAGTCTTGCTGATGATCAGATGAGAGTACAAAAGGAAGAGTCATTCCTGCATGGTTGAAGGCGAGGGAGTCAGGAAGGAGATAAGATGCAGAGAGAAGAGGCAGGTATATTGTTGTGTGTAGGAGAGGTGTTCACATAGAAATGTCCAGTGAAGAGGTGGAAAGCTTGGGAAGGGCTGAGCTGAACTCTGTAGTAGGTCTTTTGCATGAGTAAACAGAGCATGCCACCTTTTTCTGTTCTGTGAGATACATCAGAACATTGTAGAGAAGCAGTGGCTTTTGAAAAAACACACAGCCTTATTGAACCTCAGTTTCCCAATCTATAAACCTGATATTGAAAGATCTCTCTGAGCTACTTACCAAATGGAAATGGAAATGCAAAGTACAAATGTAAAGATTAGCTGTGTTGAAGTGAGAGTTAAAAGTGTACAGGATACTATTCTTTACTCAGTTTCTTTATAAAATTTTCATTTTTGTTCTGGACGTTAGAAATATTTAAGATATTACTGGAAAATGAAGACAGTATGTCCGAAAGGCAAGAATATATATCTCCTTCCTCACTCTACTTCACAGAGCTACCAGATTGGATGCAGAGTACACAGATATAACCAAAGTAATTGGCAAACAATAAATGCATAGTCTAACAGCCTAAGGGTCTTATATGACAAACATAATATAGAAAATAAGATTAACTTCAAAGGAAAAACACACAAAGGGAGTATTCGTCTCTATCAGAAATAAAAACCATAAGTGTGAAAATACATAGCACATAACCTTTATAATTTGTGTGTTTGTGTGTAAACCATTCTCAATGAAATACAAATACGATGATTAAGCATGTCAGGTTGGATTGCGAACACAGAGTCTAATTGTGCTCACCTAATCATCCATTATATACACAATTTACCAATTTGCATGCTCAACTAGAAAGGCTCCAATATCTTCTAAGTGTCACCTAAATATCCATCATTTGTAAGTTTAGAGTTGTTCATAATAAAAAGGTTCACTTCTCTAGTAGACATATCACTTTACCTTGCTTATATTTTAATGCAACAAAGTGTTTATAGGTTATTTCTTTCAAACTTCTTTTTAACTTTTTATTTTTTTAATTAAACAATTTTAATTTCAAACCTCTTTATGCTTTTAGTTATATACAGCTAAGTTTGCTACTTTATTTGGCCTGCTATAAAGAAAATTCATTTTATTTTATTTAGCTGATAGTGAGTGTGCTGATTCATATTAGGTCTTTGTATCCATTCTTGTTTCACAGGCTGTGGAGTTTGGTGTAGCCTTTGAACTCAATTATACTTTCATAGTGTATTTTACCTTTTGATATCTTAATTTATAGAATTGTATCTTTCTATCGTGGGGCATTTGAAACTTTGAGAAATAGTTTTATGTTAAAGATTGGACTTGAAAATTTATATTCTTTCCCCAATTTTCAATATCAAGTATTTATTTTGGTATCTGACATTTTCTTTGTCTCTAGGTCATCTGGTGCTGGGTGCATGGCTCTGGGCAGAAAATTTTGGTTGAAGAGATGTGTGCTAGAATGGTCTTGAGGTTAATTGTACTGACAACTAGAAAATATCTGGAAAAAGATGTAAGTTATATTGTTGTCTTTAGAATTTTATACAAGAACAGCTTTCTTTTCCTTTGTCTGCACCCACCTGAAGTATTTCTTTGGGGTTATTTGTACCTACCCCCATGTAGATGTTTGTCTGTTTGTTTGTTTTTGAGATGGAGTCTCGCTTTATCGCCCAGGCTGGAGTGCAGTGGTGCAATCTCGGCTCACTGCAACCTCTGCCTCCCAGGTTCAAGCAATTCTCGTGCCTCAGCCTCCTGAGGAACTGAGATTATAGGTATGCACCACCACGCCCAGCTAATTTTTGTATTTTTAGCAGAGACGGGGTTTCACCATGCTGGCCAGGCTGGTCTTGAACTCCTGACCTCAGGTGATCTGCCCACCTCAGCCTTCCAAAGTGCTGGCATTACAGGCGTGAGAGCCACTGTGCCCAGCCCAGATGTTGACAGCAGGGTGGTTAAGAGTTCAGCCCTGAACTCAGGACTTTGGGTTCAAGTACCAGGTATGCTAATCACTAGCTAGGGAATATTGAGCATATTTTCTAATCTGTGTAAGCTTCAAATTTTTTGCTATTTTTCAAAATAACAATCCTATAATGGGTTGTTAATGTTTGTCTTATAATGGATATGATGCACTTAGAAATAGTAAACAAATATTTATATTTGTTATAATTAATTACAAATATATTATTTTTTATTTATATGTTATAATTAATTACAAATATATTTATACAAATATAAACATTTGTTATAAATTAATTTTTATAATTTCTAGAGTTTCCATTTCTCCCTGTGTATGTCGTTGTTTCATCAGAACTTTTATTGGCTCAGCCAAATGGTACCTTTTTTTTCAAATGCAAATCTATTTTGAATTCCTTTTTTTAAAATATTTTTTATTTTTCCATAGGTTATTGGGGTGGGGTACAGGTGTTATTTGGTAACATGAGTAAGTTCTTTAGTGTCAGTTTGTGAGATTTTGGTGTACCCACCACCCAAGCAGTATACACTGCACCCAATTTGTAGTCTTTTATCCCGCACCCCCCTCCCACCCTTCCCCCCAAGTCCCCAAAGTCCACTGTATCATTCTTATGCCTTTCTGTCCTCATAGCTTAGCTCCCAAATATCAGTGAAAATGAATGATGTTTAGTTTTGCATTCCTGAATTACTTCGCTTAGAAAAATAGTTTCCAGTCTCATCCAGGTCGTTTTAAATGCCATTAATTCATTCCTTTTTATGGCTGAGTAGTATTCCATTTTTGTGTGTATGTGTGTGTGTGCATGCGTGTGTGTGTATATATATATATATATCTCACAGTTTCTTTATCCACTCATTGATTGAAGGGCATTTGGGTTGGTTCCACAATTTTGCAATTGCCAACTCTGCTGCTATAGATATACGTATGCAAGTATCTTTTTCGTATAATGACTTCCTTTCCTCTTCCTCTTCCTATAGATACCCAGCAGTAGGATTGCTGGGTCAAATGGTAATTCTACTTTTAGTTCTTTAAAGAATCTCTACAGTGATTTCCACAGTGGCTAGTTTACATTCCCATAGTGGCTAGTTTACATTCCCACCAGTGGTGTAGAAGTGTTCCCTGATCACTGCATCCATGCTAACATCTACTGTTTTTTATTTTTTTTTTGATTATGGTGATTATTGCAGGAGTAAGGTGACACCACATTGTGGTTTTAATTTGCATTTCCCTGATCATTAGTGATGTTGAGCATTTTTTTATATGTTTGTTGGTCATTTGTGTATTTTCTTATGAGAATTGTCTGTGCTTAGCCCACTTTTTGATGGGATTGTTTGTTTCTTTCCTTGCTTATTTGTTTGAGTTCATTGTAGGTTCTGGATATTAGTAGTTTGTCAGATGTATAGATTGTGAAGGTTTTCTCTCACTCTGTGGGTTTTCTGTTTACTCTGCTGACTGTTCCTTTTGCTGTGCAAAACTCTTTAGTTTAATTAAGTTCCAGCTATTTATCTTTGTTTTATTGCATTTGCTTTTGGGTTCTTGCTCATGAAATCCTTGCCTAAGCCAATGTCTAGAAGGGGTTTTCCAATGTTATCTTCTAGAATTATTATAGTTTCAGGTCTTAGATTTAAGTTCTTAATCCATCTTGAGTTGATTTTTGTATAAGGTGAGAGATGAGGATCCAGTTTCATTCTCCTATATGTGGTTAGCCAATTATCCCAGCACCATTTGTTGAAAAGGGTTTCCTTTCCCCACTTTATATTTTTGTTTGTTTCGCTGAAGATTAGTTGATTGTAAGTATTTGGTTTCTTTATTCTGTTACAATGGTCTATGTGCCTATTTTTATACCAGTACCATGCTGTTTTGGTGTATATGACCTTATAGTATAGTTTGAAATCAGGCAGTGTGATGCCTCCAGATTTGTTCTTTATGCTTAGTCTTGCTTTGTCTATGCAGTCTCTTTTTTGGTTCCATATGAATTTTTCAATTTTTTTTCAAATTCTGTGAAGAATGATGGCGGTATTTTGATGGGGATTACATTGAATTTGAAGATTGCGTTTGGCAGTACAGTCATTTTCACAATATTCATTCTACCCATCCAATGAGCATGGGATGTGTTTCCTTTGGTTGTGTCATCTGTGATTTCTTTCAGCAGTGTTTTGTAGTTTTCCTTGTAGAGGTCTTTTGCCTTCTTGGTTAGGTATATTCCTAACTCCTATTTTTTTTTTTTAGCTAGTGTAAAAGTTCTTGATTTGATTCTCCACTTGGTTGCTGTTGGTATATAGAAGAGCTACTGATTTGTGTGCATTAATCTTGTATCTGGAGACATTGCTGAATTCTTTAATCAGTTCTAGGAGCTTTCTGGAGGAGTCTTTAGGGTTTTCAAGGCAAATGATCATATCATCAGCAAACAGTGTCAGTTTGACTCCTCTTTATCAATTTGGATGCCCTTTATTTCTTTTGTCTGATTGCTCTGGCTAGGACTTCCAGTACTAGGCTGAAGAGGAGTGGTGAGAGTGGGCATCCTTGCCTTGTTCCTGTTCTCAGAGGGAATGCTTTCAACTTTCCCCATTTTGTATTATGTTGGCTGTGGGTTTGTCATAGATTGCTTTTATTACATTGAGGTATGCCCCTTGTATGCTGATTTTGCTGAGAGTTTTAATCATAAAGCGATTCTGAATTTTATAGAATTCTTTTTCTGCATCTATTGAGATGATCGTGTGATTTTTGTTTTTAGTTCTGTTTATGTGGTGTATCACATTTATTGACTTACATATGTTAAACCATCCCTGTATCCCTGGTATGAAACCAATTTCATCATAGTGAATTATCTTTTTGATATATTGTTGGATTTGGTTAGCAAGTATTTTGTCCAGGATTTTAGTATCTATGTTCATCAGGGATATTGGTCTGCAGTTTTCTTTTTTGGTTATGTCCTTTCCTGGTTTTGGTATTAGGGTGATGCCAGCTTCATAGAATGAATTAAGGAGGGTTCCCTTTCTCTATCTTGTGAAATAGTATCAATAGGATTGGTACCAATTCTTCTTTGAATGTCTGGTATAATTCTGCTGTGAATCTGTCTGATCCTGGACTTATTTTTTTGGTAATTTTAAAATTATCATTTCAATCTCACTGCTTTTTATTGGTCTGTTTAGGGTATGTAATTCTTCCTAAGCTAGGAGGGTTGTATTTTTCTAGCAATTTATCTATCTCTTCTAGGTTTTCAAGTTTATGTGCATATAGTTGTTCATAGTAGCCTTGAATGATCTTTCTTATTTCTGTGGTGTCAGTTGTAATATTTCCCATTTTGTTTCTTATTGAGGTTATTTGGATTTTCTCTCTTCCTGGTTAATCTTGTTAATGGTCTATCAATTTTATTTATCTTTTCAAAGAACTAGCTTTTTGTTTCATTTATCTTTTGAATTTTTTTATTGTTTCAATTTTATTTAGTTCTGCTCTGATCTTGGTTATTTCTGTTCTTCTACTGGGTTTGGGTTTGTTTTGTTCTTGTTTCTCTAGTTTCTTGAGATGTGACCTTAGAATATCAGTTTGTGCTCTTTCAGTTGCTTTAATGTAGGTGTTTAGGGCTGCAAACTTTCCTCTTAGCACTGCCTTTGCTGTATCCCAGAGGTTTTGATAGGTTGTATCACCATTGTCATTCAGTCTGAAGAATTTTTTAATTTCCACCTTGATTTCATTTTTGACCCAGTGATCATTCAGGAGTAGGTTATTTAATTTTCATGTTTTTGCATGGGTTTGAGGTCCTTTTTGGAGTTTATTTCCAGTTTTATTCCATTGGGGTCTGAGAGAGTGCTTGATATAATTTCAGTTTTCTGAAATTTGTAGAGGCTCATTTTGTGGCCTATCATATGGTCTCTCTTGGAGAAGCGTCCATGCACTATTGAATAGAACATGTGTTCTTCAGTTATTAGATGGACTGTTCTGTATGTATCTGTTAAGTCAATTTGTTCCAAGGTATAGTTTAAATCCATTGTTTCTTTGTGGACTTTCTGTCTTGATGACCTCTCTAGTGCTGTCAGTGGAGTACTGAAGTCCCCCACTATTATTGTATTGCTCTCTGTCTCATTTCTTAGGTCTACTAGAAATTGTTTTATAAATTTGGGAGCTCCAGTGTTAGGTGTATATATGTTTAGGACTGTGATATTTTCCTGTTGGATGAGGCCTTTTACCATTATATAATGTTCTCTTTGTCTTTTTTAACCGCTGTTGCTTAAAAGTTAGTTTTGTTTGATATAAGAATAGCTAGCCCTGCTCACTTTTGGTGTCCATTTGCATGAAATGCCTTTTTCCACCCCTTTACTTTAAGTTTGTGTGAGTCCTAATGTGTTAGGTGAGTCTCTTGAAGGCAGCAGATAGTTGTTTGGTGAATTATTATTCGTTCTGCTGTTCCGTATCTTTTAAGTGGGGCATTTAGGCCATTTACATTCAATGTTAGTATTGAGATGTGAAGTACCATTCCATTTGTTGTGCTGTTTGTTGTCTGTATACCTTGGGTTTTTTTTGTGTTTGTTTTTGATTTTTAAATCGTATTTTTGTTTTATAGGTTCTGTGCGATTTATGCTTTAAAGAGATTCTGTTTTGATGTGTCCAGGATTTGTTTCAAAATTTAGAGCACCTTTTAGCAGTTCTAGTACTGGTGGCTTGGTAGTGGCATATTCTCTCAGCATTTGTTTGCCTAGAAAGGACTGTATCTTTCCTTCATATATGATGCCTAGTTTTTCTGGATACAAAATTCTTGGCAGATAATTGTTTTGTTTGAGGAGGCTGGAGATAGGGCCTCAATCCCTTCTAACTTATAGGGTTTCTGCTGAGAAATCTGCTGTTAATCTGACAGGTTTTCCTTTATAGGTTACCTGGTGCTTTTGTCTCACAGCTCTTAAAATTCTTTTCTTTGTCTTAACTTTAGATAACCTGATGACAGTGTGCCTAGGTGATAATCTTTTTGCAATGAATTTCCCAGGTTTTCTTTGTGCTTCTTGTATTTGGATGTCTAGGTCTCTAGCAAAGCCAGAAAGTTTTCCTTGACTATTCCCCCAAATATGTTTTCCAAACTTTTAGATTTCTCTTCTTCCTCAGGAACACCAATTATTCTTAGGTTTGGTCATTTACCAGAATCACAGACTTCTTGGAGGCTTTGTTCATATTTTCTTATTTTTCTTTGTCTTTGTTGGATTGGGTTAATTTGAAGATCTCATCTTCAAGCTCTGAATTCCTTTCTTCTACTTGTTCAATTCTATTGCTGAGACTTTCCGGAGCAGTTTGCATTTCTATAAGTGTATCCAATGTTTCCTGAAGTTTCGATTGTTTTTTTCCGTAAGCTGTCTATTTCCTTGAATATTTCTCCCTTCACTTTCTGTATTGTTTTTTGGATTTATTTGCACTGGGTTTGCCTTTCTCTGGTGCCTCCTTGATTAGCTTGATAACTAAACTTGTGAATTCTTTTTCAGGTAAATCAGGGATTTCTTCTTGGTTTGAAGAGTTCTTTTTCATAGTTCTTATTAAAAAGTCTCCTGAAAATTAAAAAGCTCCTAGAAATATATGTGTTTTGAAAATACTAATGCACAAAAAAAGAAAGGCAACTAATATATACTCCTGGAGAGCTGGAGTACCAGACTATTGGCCCATTCTCATAATATTTGTCAGGTGCTATATTCCAGAGTAACAGAAGTAATAGTCTATATATAGATACATAAGAGAAATTTATCATGGAAATAGGTTCCCACCATTATAGAAATCAAGAAGTCCTCCCATCTGCCATCCACAAACTGGAGAACCAGGAAAGCTGGTGGTGTAATTCAGTCCAAGTTCAAACCTTGAGAACCAGTAGCTCTGATGTCTAAGGACTTGAAAAGATGGATATCTCAGCTCAAGGAGACAGATAATTTACCCTTCCTCTGCCGTTTTGTTCTGTTCAGACCTTCAACAGATTGGGTAATGCCTGACCACATGGGTGAGGGCTGATCTTTACTCAGTTTACTGATTCAAACGCTCATCTCTTCTGGAAACAACCTCATGAACACACCCAGAAATAGTGTTTTAGCAGCTATCTAGTCAAGCTGATACATAAAATTAACTATGACAACTGCTTTTCATGAAATATAGATTTTAAATCTTTAATCTATAATGTTGATATTATTGTTATTATTTCCATTTCATTAATGAGAATATTAAGACTCACTGAGGTCAAATATCTTTCCCAAAATCAGAGATCTAAAAATTGTGTATTATAGAATTCATCCCTTGTACAAAATCTGAGTTTTTTGTATTCATGAAGTTGCTTTTTTACTTGCATTAAAAAGTGCACAGCCTTTTTTTGGAATTAAACAGAAAAAAAAAAAAAAAACCACCAAGAATAACTATGCACTCCCAGTTTCTGACAACACTAGGTTAAATATATTTATTGATTCAAAATATTGCAAAATGCAATATATGTGAAAATAATCCTTCATCAATTTTAAGAACATATTCTTATAAAAAGGAAAAAACCACCTTTTCCAAAATTTAATTACTTCCTTTAAATCATACTGGATTTTTATTCTTTAGCTTTCTCTATTCACTCACTAAAATGTTATTAGATTGATTATCATTCAAACAAATAAATAAGCCTATGTCTTTCCATTAACTTGCCAACATGTAAAAAGGCTAGGAGATTGATTTACTCCTGGAATTAATTTAAAGGGAATTTTTCTAGATCTAGTGTAACTTTTGATTTTTTTAGTCTCTCTGTCAAGCCAATAACTTCAGTTTTGTTTTCCTGACCTTGAAATTCCCCCTGCCCCAACCAGCTTTGGTGACATGAACTAGATACAGTTCTATCAGGTGTTTGTTTTAGCCAGAAAGTTCTTGAGGTAAAGGCAAAGCAGAAGATATAATCACAAAAAATTGCTCAACTGTTGTTAGACTTTGCTTTCTACAGCATTTAGAAAAATAGAACAAATACAGAAAAGTCAAAAGTAAAGTCTCTCAATGTAAGTGTGATTGTTCAAAGAGCAATAGTAAATATATACATTTCAGAGGTATATATGGACAGAAAGAGAAAGATAGAAGAAAGGTGGGGAGGGAAGAAGGAAGAGAGAGAGAGAATGGGGGGGGGGAGAGAGAGAGAGAGAGAGAGAGAGAGAGAAAGAGATATAGGTGGAGAAGAAAATGAAGAACTATGTCCTAGAAGCTGAATTTTATTTCTTTATTTGTAGAAGTGCCCACTACCTTTATTTCTAATTTATGTGCTGGGACACTATAGCATAAAACTTTGTGTGTGCTTGCAAATAGACTACTTCAGCAACATAATGTCACATAGGTATTTCATTTCATTCATGAGTATAAAAAATCTTATTCATTGCAGTAGTAACACAGATGTTAGAAGACTCCATCAAAAAATGGCTTCTTTCAGGCAAGGTGTGGTGGCTTATGCCTGTAATCCCAGAACTTTGGGAAGCTGAGGTGAGCAGATCACAAGGTCAGGAGATCGAGACCATCCTGGCTAACACAGTGAAATCCCATCTCTACTAAAAAAAAACAAACAAAAAATTAGCTGGGCGTGGTGGCAGGGACCTGTAGTCCCAGCTACTCGGGAGACTGAGGGAGGAGAATGGGGTGAACCCGGGAGGTGGAGGTTGCAGTGAGCAGAGATCGCACCACTGCACTCTAGCGTGGGCGACAGAGCCAGACTCTGTCTCAAAAAAAAAAAAAAAAAAAAAAAAAGGCTTCTTTCAAAATGTGAAAACATTAACCCCACCAATTTACTCATTACTCTTAACAAGATCAAATCATGGCAATATCCAACTCAGAAGGCATTTGTTTATTATTGTTATTTAAAATGTCTGGCATTGCAGAAAAAATAAAGGATTTGTGAAAAGAGTGATAAAAACAACAATTCCCTGGGAACCTACTATGTGCTGGAATTTTACAAACACTGTCCTTAAATACAAGAATTCTGCAATGAAGGGGTTATTTTACTTAGAGAATTTAAGCCACTTTTCAACTTACTTTATAGTAAGTTCCTAAGGGAGGATATGAGGTTCTTTTGTTTGGCTTAACAGACTTTGCTTCTTTGCCCCCTATGTTGAGCTACTCCACCTGAAATCAAATGGTATCAGTATGAAATCATATACATATCTAATCTTGTATATACAAAATAAAATGCTGTATGTTTAAACCTCGTCCAGATCTATATCTATACATACACTTTCTGATACCCATACCTCTACCTATTCATATACCATCTCTTTCTCTCTGTGTCTATATCTTTATCTGTGAATTAATTCTATTTTAACATATAAAATAATTTAAAAATGAAGGCATAATATGAACAAATAAAGTACACTCTGAACTGAGTAGAAGGTGTACCTGGTCAAGAAGGAAAACGATTCAGAGTGCATTCATCTGAATTTTACTCAGAGGTACTTATAAATGCATGTAAACTATCAGATAATTGAAGAGTTTAGAAATAAGCAAAATGGGACAGAATTTACCAGATGTCTAACAGGCCAGTCTGACAACACAGAATATAATTTGGACAAATTTAGAAATCTAATGTACAACATGAGGACTAAAGTTAATAAAATTGTATTGTATTAGGAACAGTTCAATAGATTTTAGCTGCTCTTGTCACAAACAAGTAACTACGTAAAACGATAGACATGTGGATCTGCTTCACTATAGCAACCATTTTACTATCTCTACGTATCCTGTAACATCAGGTTGTGAACCTAAATATGCACAATAAAGTTAATCTTTTAAAAAAGGACTCAGTAAGGTTAGGTTAGGAATTTCTCACTATTCTGAATTACGTGCAGGCTAGAGAGATGGAGATCCTAGTATTTTTAAATGAGTTCACATGTACTAATTCAATGGAATTATACTGGTGTGGAGTCTTGAGAGTGCTCAAAAATGTGATTGCTGAGCAATTTTCAGTGGTTTTATTATTAAAAAATTCTGGAGAATGGGAATTGGCAAACTGGAGATAAGCAAGTATCATTTTGAGTTTTGAAAAAAGGAAGAAATATTTTTCAAAGTAGAGACTGACAAGCTTTATTTACCTCTTGCAAGACTAGAATGAACTAGAGGAGAGTGGTTTCACACCTCTGTAAGAGGAAATGATGGTCGTTAGGTCCCAGAATGGACTCACTGAGATCAAAGCATGAGAGAATAACGCATTTCATTTTTGAATGGCGTTGAGTTTCTGGGAAAACAGACCAATGGGATGACATTTCATTCACCGAGTTGCCTGATTATTTTACATCTGCCCTGTCTGCAGATATGCAATATCTCACCCCATTCCTTACTCTTTCTTGATGACTGTATATATATATTTTTTCACTGAGAAAATAAAAGCTATCAGAGGGAACTTTTGTGTGTTCCGCCTCCTGAATTTTCCTCTTTCTGCAT
Source organism: Theropithecus gelada (assembly GCF_003255815.1). Classification (NCBI taxonomy): domain Eukaryota; kingdom Metazoa; phylum Chordata; class Mammalia; order Primates; family Cercopithecidae; genus Theropithecus; species Theropithecus gelada. Next base: position 110,070,863 of record NC_037668.1, read on the forward strand.
CTGTGCCTACATGTCTGCCTTTCCTCCTGTCCTGGAGGTGAAGTGTCCTGCGGCAGTGTAAGGCTAGCCCCTCTCCTGTGCTCCCATGCCCTTTAGTTTATTCAAAGTCATCACAGTAGCGAGTATTGCATCTTTCTCCTATGATAAAAACTTCTTTTCTATTGGATCATATCTGTCAACACATAGATATGTTATAGTATTTTCCATCTTTAAAAACAGATAAAACCTTAAAGCAAACAAATGAAACCAAACCTAAACAAATAAAACCTTCCTTTATTTGTCAATCTACTTCCAGTGATTACTTCACTTCTCTGATTCCCTTTCATTGAACACTCCTTGAAAGAGTTACTCCTATTTTCTGACTCTCCTTCCCCCTTCATGTTTTTCCTTAAATCCACTTGTTTCAAGTTTCGTTAGCTTCAGTCCAATGAAACTGCTCTTGAAAGAGGTTTTGACTTAATTCACCTGGGGTGGGCCCTGGGTCTTGTTATTTTTTATAAGCTGTCCAACTGATTATAAAGTGTGTGCAAGCTGAGAACTGCCCTAAACCTTCCAAGTAAGGATGAGGTCCCTCAGTGTGCTTACTCCATCAAAGAGCTGGATGCACACCTCTGAGACCTTACCTAGATATCTAGTTACCTCGATCATCATGTACCAAAAAAGACTGATTCGTGAATGTTCTGAAACATAGCTATTGCATAAGACCCAGTACATGTTTATTTCCTTTTGTTGGTGCTTGGGTGCATTTATCAACTGATAATCAGAAAGACTATGGAACATAAGCAAATAATAATAGCAACTTTATTTTGTCTTGTGTGAAGCTTCTTCTCCTAAGCAATTTAAAATAGTTTACATCTTTGTAGGACAATTCTCGAAATGTTGTTTTCTTGAATTGAAATATTTGCCCAGGCTGCTAAAAATTCATAGGTGTCCTTAAGCTGAGGGTTCTTTTGCTTGTGTGCACAAAAACCTTTGAGGAGTTAAGTGTTATGTGTTGAAAATGTTAATAGTGGGTGAATTTTCTATCCATCAATCTCTGGGTTTGTCATCTACTTCTACAGTGCTTATCGCCCTATCATCTATTTGCTACATATTTTCTCAAGATATGCAGTTTATACTTTTCTCCATACTTATGGCACATAATGATTTTTGATGTTTATTTGTTCCTATTTCTCTTCTGAGGGAGAGTAAGATAATATCAGTGCAGAGTAATGGAAAGAAAGAGAGAAAGAGTTGACTTTTCAACATTCCATAAAAACTTTGAAGATCAAATCAGCAGTTGAATAATCTGAGAACTACCGGCAATCACAGGAGTGAGAAGAGATCAGAAGTGATACGAAACTGGGTTTTCAGTCCTAGGTTGGCCACTAATTAGCCATACGACCTTGAATGAACCTCTAACTGTTCCAGGCCTCAATTCCTTTAACCCTAAAGGAGTCTAACTTTTGTTATGCCAAAATGCTTGGGATTGTATAACGCTTTTTATAGCTATTCCTGTGAAAACTGTAATCTATCCTTGAATGAGGATTTTATTCTTTAATAAAAAATGAGAATAGTGAACGTCATAATAGCTGTGAATAAGCCCTGTTTTAGTGAGTGTTAAAATAAATTAATTTGGTAATTTTTCTTTATGAAAATTACCAAAGAAATTAGATCTGTCTTTGAGCACAAACATGAGAGTCAAAAGAACAGTAAATGCAATTTCAGCTTCATTCATCTCCTTTCAGAGACTGGAGACAAACTTGGACCTCTTCCAAAAGACCAAAGTAAACACAGAGGAAATTTTGGAAGATTGAAGCAGAGCCAGAATAAACTAGGATTTCTAATGTTTAAGTTGAATATTGCAAAGGGATCAGAAAATGGTTCAAAGAGAAACATTTAGATCTGAATACCAGGCCAAGTTGCTTTAATTAATAATTTTCAGAATTAAGAAATTAAGTTGTATCAATATCAATCTGTATGATGACTACTAAGGATATACAGAAGGGACATTTGACTAATAACTTTTTCCTCCCATAGCACCATTGCCTATTTCAACTAAGTGAATAAAAAATTCAAATGAACTCCATGTAACTGCTTAGTATATGAATATAAAGACTGAATTTAAAACAACTTTATAGTTGTTTTGGTTTTGTCTTTGAGTATAAGTGAAATAGAAGCAAGTGTACTTTTAGTAGAATTTCAGAAAAGACCATCAGTTGTAGCAAATACACTCAAAGCAATTAAAAAGAGATAATGACCAATAAGGTCAACATACCATTAAAATAGGTCTTAATGTCTGGTGTTTCATTGGTCCAACAGAGAAAAAGAAAAAAGGATCAGTGATATTATCCATGCTATAGCCGAGTTCTGAAAGAGCCAGCACTCACTCTTAGAATGACAAGTGAGCCGTATTGTTCAGGTTAGCTTTATTACTTGTTTCTGGACAGATTTACTTAGAGTCATTTCACATTCACAACAATGAGTCTTCTACTTTGTAAAGTCTGATCAATTGACTAATAATACAATATTATGGAAAGAATGAGTGAGTTGTTCCAAATTTTAGAGAACTGCAGATGGATGAAATACTGCACTTGGATATCTCACCTGATACTAATGTGATTAATAAGAATTGTTTTTTCTCTTGATTTTAAGAAAAATGATAGAAACTCTTGGATGAATAATATCGTAAATAGCAGTAGAAAACCCCTCTGATTTTAATGCTTTAGAATGTTTGGGGGATTCTGTAGGGACTCTGGCACCAATAAATAGCACAATGTGATTTGAATTCTGGAGTTATTGAAAAGGAACAGAACTACTTTCAAATCTATTATTCATCTAGAGAGACACTAATCAGATAACTGAAGGGGTGAAAATTTATAAGATATTACCGCTATTATTTAAAAAAATTATTTAATACAAGGTTTTAGCTAGATATTTATTTATAATTATTTATAATAACCATGGCAAGATATTTCACAAAAGAGTTACCCTTCAGTGGAATGTGTTCTAATTTACAGAAGTAAATATAAACCTCATTCGTTTATTCAATAAATATTTACTGAGTGCCTACAATGGCACGGTACTTTGCTAGATGATGAGAATTTTTCTTCCTATTTTTGCTAAGTATAAAACTTATATTTTACTTTTCATACTCTCCATTAAATGCTTTTGATTTTATGTTAGGATAAAATTGGAACACATGAGGAGATTTTTTTTCAAGATAGGTTTTAATTTTTGTAACTTGTACTTTGAACAATGTATTGGATCATCAGTTTTGTTTGGGGTTCCCTAGAATTCTGGCAGACTCACCTGTTCCACTGACTTCATAGGCAGCATTGCTCATGTGGACACGGAAGTGTCAGAGTTTTGCAAAGGTCACTTGGAAGTGACTTTCCTCTTCCATAGTAACATTAGAGCTCATATCATGTACTAAGTAAGGATGTTCATTAGTAATTGAAAAATAAAGTGGGGAGTACAAAAAGTATTTGGAGCAAAGCCATGTTCATGAATTTGTTTGCCTCATATAGTTGTACCTGTACGATTGTCAGTGTTGACATTTTGGAATCACACAACTAGAAACTTGGCCCTAAGAAAAACACAAAACTCCACTGCTGGATAGGGCCATAGCAAATCCACTCCAATATTTGGTCTCTTTTAGTAGCTGAGAATATACAGTTAAAGGTGCTTCAAATCACAAGGCATTGAAATTTATAGTAACACATATCTGTGTTTGAATTCAGATTTTACCACTCTCCAGTTGTAGGACCTTGGGCAAGGTACTTAACCTCTGTAAACCAAGAAAATAGTGGTAAATGGGGTATGATAATCTCAACTTCATATAATTATTGAGGACTAAATGGAATACCGATTGACAAAGTATTTATCACAGGCTTCATCTGTGGCCTTAAAATGTATTGATCGAATTCCATCTTCATAGTATGTATTCATGAATGTAACTACCAAATATTTGTTTAGCGCCTTTATATACTAGAGTCTTTGTCATGTGTTGGAGGTATAAAGTTGAGCACCTTCTGGTGGGAGGGAGAAGAGATAATCAATAGCTATGAAAGAATGTACATATACAGGAGTTATACTGAACTTCACTGAATGTATATTTCGTGTAGCGGGAAGTTTCCTTTATGGGAAGGAAAGTATTTTCTGTTATTTAAAAAAAAAAAAAAATACTTCTCGGGGCCAGGCGTGGTGGCTCATGCCTCTAATCCCAGCATTTTGGGAGGCCGAGGTGGGTGGATCACCTGAGGTCAGGAGTTCGAGACCAGTCTGACCAAGATGGTGAAACCCCATCTCTACTAAAAATACAAAAAATTAGCTGGGCGTGGTGGCAGGTGTCTGTAATCCCAGCTACTCAGGAGGCTCAGGCAGGAGAAATGCTTGAACCTGGGAGGCGGAGGTTGCAGTGAGCTGAGATTGCGCCATTGCACTCCATCCTGAGTGACAGAGGGAGATTTCATCTAAAAAAAAAAAAAAAGAAAAAAGAAAGAAAAAGAAAACAAACAAACAAAAAGAAACTCAAAAAACTTCTTTGGTAAAGCCATGAAAATATTTGTTTTACATTATAATACCTACAAAGATGAGAGCAGAGAGATTAAAAACAGAGCTCTGAAATTAGATTGCCTGGGGTTCAGTTTTGGCTGAATGTGATTAATAAGAACCATTTTTTCTCTTGATTTTAAGAAAAATCACTAGCTATGTAACCTCAGACTATTTACCTTTCTCTGTCTCTGTTTCCTCAATTGAGAAAAGGAGATAATATATTATCTGTGATGTAGTTGGATATTTGTCCCTTCCCAAATCTCGTGTTGAAATGTAATCCCTGTTGTTGGAGGTGGGGCCTGGTGGGAGATCACTGGGTCATGAGGGCAGATCCCTCATTCATGGCTTGATGCTGTCCTCATGATGATGAGCAGGGTCTCGTGAGATCTGGTCATTTAGAAATGTGTGGTCCCTGCCCCCTACTCTCTCTTTTCCTCCTGCTCTGCCATGTGAGATGCCTGCTCCCCCTTTGCCTTCTGCTGTGACTAGTAGCCTTGTGAAGCCTCACTAGAAGCCAAGGAGATGCTGGTGCCATGTTTCCTGTACAGCCTGTAGACCATGAGCCAATGAAACCTCTTTTCTTTATCAATTATCCAGTGTCAGGTATTTCTTAACGGCAGTGCAATAACGGCCTAACACAACCTGTTACTTGAGATTGTTGTCAGGTCTAAATATTAAAATAAACATAAAATCCTTAGAGCACTTTCTAGCACATAATGAACATTCAGTAAGTGTTGATTGTTACAAGCATTATATATTACAAACTATATATGAAGACTATTTGTGTGTGTGTTTATGTGTGTCTGTGTGTGTGCACGTGCGTGCATGTGTTAGGGCTTAGAACTACAAAGTACTATATCATTCAAAATAGTATTAGCATTCTGTATTCCATTCATTTGTCTTTACCAGTTTTAATAATATAACCGATAACTATATTCAGTAATATTGCGTTTAGTCATAGGAATAACAGTGTCAGGTATAAATGGCACAATTAAAAACACTACAGGAGCTAAGTTGCTCAGAAAGTTTCAATGTAAATGTTCCTTTCTAAGAGTTTTGCAAATGCAGAATGAGAATAAAATGAGGATATCTTATTTTATTCCCTGGTGGGAATTTATTCACATCAAATGTACTATATTCTGCACGTGAACAACTTCTGCTGAGACTCCCTGCCTCATCATCCAAGCCTTTCAGAGAAGAAAATTGATGGACATTGATTTCATTTTAAAGGAGTCAATGAATTATAGTGTAAAAGGAGAGGTACGTCATGTAATTCTCAGAGATATTTTGGAATATATCTAGTTTAAGAGAACTAATATTAACATACACTTGGAGTTAAGATTAAAAATCATTGTCAAATGATATTTCTATTACATCCAAAACTGTTTTATAATGACATTCACTCAACCTATTTCAGGACTATGAAATTAATTCACTCACTCATTTATTGAAAAATTGTGTGTTAAGCACTCCTGATACATTAAGCACTGTACTAGGCACTGGAATACAAAGACTGATTATCTTTCACTGACCTCAGGGGCTTATAGTCTAATAGGGGAGAAAGGGAAATAAAGTAACTTTTAAGCAATAGATACTATGTTAGATTCATACAGTGGGATTTAGAGGACAGAAAGGAGGTTTTTAATTAAGACCAGGGTGAGTGTCACCAAGGGCTTCCAAGAGTTGAGTCTTGAAGTGCTGGCTGAGTAGGTGTGGGTGTGTATGTTTGGCACCCTGGTATGGGGTGAGTAGTGAGGGAAGGCACAGTTTATCTAAACAAAGAGAACGGCTTGAGTGCAGGGACCAAGGTATTAACAGCAAGTGTTCCCTGTGGATGGAGCACAGGGATCAACGAATTTACAGAAAACTAGGAGTTGCCTGGGAGGGGACACTGGACTATGGGATCTTGGGTTAGGAGTAGGGATGGGAATGTCCCTTGCTCATGGAGCACAGTGTTCAGAGCACAGAGGGTGGTTAGGGAGGCCATACTTTGGAGAAAGCAATAAATGAAATGGACACAGGGTAGGGAACATCACACACCAGGGCCTGTCGTGGGGTGAGGAGAGCGGGGAGGGATAGCATTCGGAGATACACCTAATGTAAATGACAAGTTAATTGGTGCAGCACACCAACATGGCACATGTATACACATGAACCAAACCTCCACGTTATGCACATGTACCCTAGAACTTAAAGTATAATAATAATTAAAAAAAAAAAAAAGAGTGAGCATGTAGCAGTTGCTGATGTTGGGATATTGTCGTTTCTCTTTGCAGCTCTCTTTGCCCTGTTGCAATTAAAAATTCAGTTAATACAGTAAAAAAAAAAAAAAAAGAAAAAGAAAAAGAAAAAAAAAAGAGAAAAGCTAGCAGATCAGAGGTCTGAGAAGGCAGTCAGGTAGCATTCAGATCACAGGCAGGGACTAAGAAGAAATCAGGGACCTGTGATGAGAACAGAGGCTCAAAGCTGCAACCGACCCACGGGGTGTGATATGGAGCTTGGAGGAAATTCCTGAGCAGCCAGAACATCGTGGCAGCAGATTTTTATAGGACACTTGCAGTCTCCTGAATGGGTGGAAAGGGAGCTGTTAAGGGCACTGATCTGGCTCAGGCAGAGGGCCTTGAACTACGCTGACGAGTTTGAACTGTATCCTGAAAGCTTTGGGGAGTCATTGCAGGGTTTTAAGCAGGGCAATGGTGTCATCAGATTTGCGTTTTAAAAAGATCTTGTTGACTGCTGTGTACAGATGGATTGGACGTTTGTTACACTGAAGGCACAGAGATCTGGTAGGAGGGTTTCTGCAGAGGAAAGAGGAAGGGAGGCTGGTCTAAGGTGCTGCGCTGGAAATGGAGTGGGGAGAAGATGTTCTGGGAAGATGTGGAAAGTGGAATGAAGACTCATGAAGAGGAAGAGAAGAGGAGAAAGAGCAGAGACTTTGTGTCATCTAATTTGTCTGAATGAGGGACCTCGTGCCTAGTATAGATGTCTGCCATTCCCTCCCAGGGGAGGCGCAGGGGAGGAGAAAAGCTGATTTCAAACGTAGAAGTGTTGAATTTGAGGGTCCTGCTGAAAAGCTAGGTGGGGACAATCTGAAATCTGTTGCAAAGAGGTCTAAAACTTAAAAAAAAAAGATCTGAGTTAAGGGTAAAGATATGGAATTCATTATTGTTTAGATGGTGATTGAAACTGATGGATTTGGATGAAGTGTGTAGAGTGAAAAGGGGAGAGTCTTGGTAGACACTGACATTTAGAAGAGAATGGAGGAAAAGGATTCATAACATTGACATATGATGGCCAGAAAGGGAGAAGGGAAATGGAGAGCCAGGAGCGATAGGGAAACTAAGTGAGAAAATAATCTCAGGACAAAGGAAGAGTTGCAGAAGAGTCAAGCACGATAAGGGAACTATATACACATGCAGGGCAAAATAACAATTGTGCAAATTGGCCAGACACTTTACATATGGGAGCCCCTCTGATCCTCATGACAGCTCCACGGGTTGGATGCTGTTGTTATGCTTGTGTTTCAGATGAGGCTGTGGACGCACAGGAAAGTTAAGTGACTTGCCTCCCATTATAAAATGAATATTCAAACCTACAAAGTCTGACTCCTGAATTCAGACACAAATGCTGAAGTACTCAGAAAACAAAATAGAAGACTGCATTGCAGTGAGCTAAGGAAGGTCAGAGGAAGCAGGAAGTAGAAGAAATGAGTGAATACCTCTCTTAAAAATTTTCGTAAGGAAACTAGAAAGGCCCTCATTAGAGGGAAAGCAAAGGTAGGGTGGAGGGGAGATTTTTTTTTTTTTTTTTTAAGATTGGAAAGACTTGAGATATTTATGCATTGAGTTAATACAGAGGATAAAGATGTGGATAAATGATAACATGAATCCTTAGAGACTTCAGAAGGGGTTAGGATCTAGAATATTGGCACAGACATTAAGTTTGAACAAATTTTTGTTGAACATGAACTATATACTTGGCCCTGTGTGGGTTCTGGGGATACAAGGTGTGTGATATATGGTAGTTAACCTCAAAGATTTCAGAGCTGAGCTGGAGGTAGACATTTATAGCATTATATCATATGCTGTTAAGAAAGGGAGTTTGATGGACTGACTTTGAGGGGATGGCAGCAAGATGTTTGGGAATAAAGCTCATTTCCCACAACCTTAGTAAGGTTTTGGCTCCAGTTACCTTGGTCTGCTTTTAATTTCTGACCATGCCAAAGGCCTTTTAGTCACTTACCTGTCCCTTATCATCCTCAAGCTTCTGTTGTAATGTTACCTCTGCAGAGGGGCCTTCCCTGACCACCTTGTCTAAAGTTATGTTTCCTATGTTTCCTCATGCTTTATTCTCTCTCCCATCACTCACTGACTTCCTTCAGGGCTGTTTCCAAGATTTGTAATTGTCTTCCTTATTTATGCATTTGTTTATAGTGTATCTTCTCCAGGTGTAAGCTGCATGAGAGTAGGGGCCATCCAGTGTGTAGATGACACCTGGCTCATTGGTGATTGTCAATACGCTTTTGAGTAAACGAGTGAATAAAATAAATAGTGCTTGGACCATCTTTAAAAGTAAGCATTGACTGTGTAGAGAAGATGGAGAGGTCATTTCAGGTAAGTGGGAAAGTATGTACAACGTTACAGAAGCATGAACCAGGATGGAATAGTTAAAAAGCGGTCAGTAGCTTGGTATGTTCATGCCATACCATAAAATAACTGAGTGGCAGTGGTAGTGAGGGTAGAGGGGCAAGGGAGAGGTGTTGGCAGAAGAATAGTACATTAGGGCCATATAAGGAAAGGTCTTATATGCTAAGTCAGTGATTCTGCTGACAATGGAGAGTCCATCGAGAAACCAAATATTATGGAAATTAGATCTTAAAAATAAATTCCGTATGAATTCAGCTATTAACATTTATGCCTGAATGTTGAATAATTAGAATATATTCCCTTTATTTTGTCCTCAAAATCTTCCATTGAGTTCTGTCTTGATGTAATTATGATCATACAATACAAACTAGTGACCTAAATCCTTCACCAAAAGTTTGATTTCTGTGAAAAATCAAAGATACTTGTTAGTGTGTATTATATGTTTCCTTGTGATTACTGCCTAGTAATTCAGTAGCCAGAGAATAAAGGGCTTCATCATTATATGAAGACATCAATATTCATTAAAACAGTTGGGCTGGTCTTTGTAGGTATGGTAATGAAAGTCTGCAAACTGTTTAGCCAAAGATCAAACAACGTAATTAAATGTTAGTCAGTAATAATAATAACTTCATAAAATGGCAAATGGTAGAAATACAGCACAAAAAGCAAGCAAGCAACATTTCCTGAGAAACCTGTCTTTGTTTTTTTATTAATTACTAGATTAGGGAAATGACATTTACTGAAGAAAATAACAGATCATTTAATGGAATTGCCAAAGGTCTTTCGAACCTCCAGAGAATTGGAGAAATGAGCTAAATGATCAGAACTAATGTTTGGAGCCAGTACTGTAATACTTGCTAACATCTTTGCTCATTTGATAAGTTACATAAGCTTCTAACCAATATAATAAGAACAAGGAGAAGACTGTGATGGGGACAAATATGTTTTACAGCACTGTTTGGTGCTTTAGATACCTGAGGTTATTACCCTGAGAAGAAAATAAAGATCAAAATAAAATCAAGAGCACAAGTAATATCTTTTCAACTTTCTAGCACATCAAATCAATATATTTACTTTAATTCTGTTTTTGAGGTGTATATTCAGCTCAATTCTTTGCACTTGCTTGGAAATGTATAGCTGTTTAAAATCTGTATTCTTGTCCTGGATCATCTACAAAACCATAGGTGTCTACTAGTGCTGAGCTGATTGTGGCAGATACCTTAGCACTTGAGGTGTCTTTTCTCTGCATGGTTGAGAAAAATAGATAATCACTACCTGCATATGCCTTCTCGTGTCAGAGTGAAGCTCAAGGAAACTCCTCGTGGTCATTGATCCCTGAAGAACACTTGAAGACAAACCCTATTGGATAAAGGTGGTGGATTTTTAGCTTCTTTACTTCCACTTCAGGGGTCGGCAAATGATGACCCCTGGAATAAATCTGGTCTGCTGTGTTTTTGTTAATAAAATGTTATTGGCTCATAGCCATAACCCTTCATTTATAGGTGTATTCAATTACGGCTATTTTCATGCTGCAAAGGTAGCATTGAGTAGTTGTTACATTGCAAAACCTAAAGTATTTTCTATCTAGTCTTTACAGAAAAAAATTTGCCTACCCTTTCTCTAGTACAAGATTTTCCTAAATATTTCCATATGGCAATAGTTAAAGGGGATTTTAATGGTTGGGACTAGTCAAAGGTCAAATAGTTAGGGAAACTGTTTAAACAAATTTAATTTTTTCCTTACTGCTGGAATTCTCAGAGTGATTAATATATGAATGTATATTTTGACCCTTTTAGAAGGAAATATTGTATTAGTATTTCCCCAAATTATTTGACTTTCATCACTCTTATTTGTGGGCTGCGTACGAGATTAGTGATCTTTGAAACACACTTTCAAAAATGCTAAAATACATGTTTTCTTCTTGACTTTCTATTTATAAATTCTGCTCTACTGCCTAAGAGGACGGTCAATTCCCTATTTTCTCCATAGTGTAGATATTGCAAGAGTTTTTTAACTTAGTATCATGTGTACCTTGCTCCTTCTATTTCAATAAGATTCCAGTAAGGATTATTTTGATGTCTGACTTCATTTAGAACGGGATTTTTTTTTCATTCTTTTGAACAATTTTAAACTTAACTTGAAAAAAAGTATATATTAAGCAGTTATGTAAGTGCATGATTTTTTTCTTCATACCACTGCCCTCAGAAAATATTTGGAATCATGCCATATAAATTAGCTGCTTTGGAAAATTAAATGTACACCTAGCATCTTCTTCACAGTGGACAGTCTGAATTAAAAACTTATCCTTCCTTATATGGAAGTAATTCTTTACAAAAGAAGAAATGCACATGGGGAATATAACTGTGTGGTTCTTTCCCCCTTAAGCGCAAGCGTTAACTTATATCAATAAAAAGTAGTGATTGAAGGTTGTGTTATGTGTTTCAATTAAGCCAATAAACATTTGTGGCTTCTGTTTGTTTTTGTATTCTTCTGTTATGTTATACATGTCCTCAAAGCAGAGGATATAAAGGTTGCGCATTCCTAATTCAAAAATCCAAAATCTAAAATGTTCCAAAATCCAAAACTTTTTGAGTACTGATATAATGTGACATGTGAAAAACTTTATACATGACCGCAAGTGACAGGTTGCAGTCAAAACGAAGCTGTGATATATCTTTTCTGCACACACCCAGATGCCCCCGCACAAACACACCTACAAGCCATAATAAAATGGCACGTGCGTAGGCTGGATGTGCCAGGGACAGGTTCTCCATGATGCCCCGCATAGGGCCAAGACCTGTGTGCATTCCTGGCTGTGTTTTTCTTCTTCTCTGCTCTGTAGTGTAAAAATATTGTTGAAAATGTCAGAAAAGCCTACAGATACTCCTATGGGTAACAGTGATAAGAAAGAGAGGAAGCATTCCTTACTTTTAATGACAAAAACTGCAATTGCTTTTGCACCAACCTAATATGTTCATCTGTAGCCACAGAAAGTCAAGCTGTTGGTGAAACTGGGTGGTGGTGTAAGTAGTGGTGTAAGTGTGAAACATCTCACAGAAGAGTGTGGTGTTGGAATGACCACCATATGTGACGTGAAGACTTAGAGAAGTTGTGTCCTTGTGTCTTAATGGTAGTAATCTGCATGATCTTCTGCGATCCAATATAAAACAATTATGAAACTCCATCATTTAAAATGAGATCAAGATTGTAAAATACAGGGTAATCACATACATTTGTCTATCAGCTAATTCTAGGTCTATTTCTACCTTTGAGCTGCTAGTCTACAAATTTATAATTTAATTTGCTCAGCTTTACCATACCATTAGAATATTTTGATTGAAAGCTAAGTTTTCAATTTATACCAAATTAAATAAAACAGTGTTGAAAATCATAGTTTTATTTAATTTTGATTTATAGTGTACATTGTAGGTGATGGGCGCTATCAATTTATTTGCATAGTTATTTATTGACATTTATTTCATAAACTGGACTATAATTTCCATGAGGGCAGAGACTTTATATATTTGTATAGTGTGCTTGGTACACATTAGAATCTCACTAATATTTGTTGAATGATGAATTTCAATAACCTTTTATAAGACTTTTAATTGATCTAAATGATGTATATATTTAATTTATCCTGTACAGGTAAGTGTATCTGTATATATTGCTTTGATTTCGTAATCATTCTAAATCAGGAGTTGACAATCTATGGCCTGCAGGCAAAAGCTGGCCCATTAGGTAAAAAAATGGGTATGTTGTTTTTCAATATTTGAAAAAAATTAAAAGAAGGCTAATAATTCATGATATGTGAAATTGTAGGACATTCAAATTTCAGTGTTCATAAATAGTTTTATTAGAATACAACCATATTCATTCATTTCTATATAATCTATGGCTAAGTTTGTCCTAAACAGCAGAATTGCACAGTTACAACAAAGACTATATGACCCACAGAGCCTAAAATATTGACTATCTGTCCCTTCATAGGAAGTTTGCAGGTAACTGTTCTAAATAAAACAAATAAAAAAGACACTATGCAGTTCGAACGTTTGAAAGAATCGAGATGAATGACTACATGTATATTTTAGTCTTCTATTTAACTATAAATAATGTTTATATAATTTAGCATCAATCGTGACTCTAAAGTTATAAGCTATACAATTTTTAAAACAATATCCCTACAAATGAATGAGTATTAGATTAAACATATTCATTGCTAAATGTCAAATTAGCTTATTTCAAAGCTCTATGTTTCCAGTTGTTTTCATTTATATACCCTTAAAAATGACTCATATATGTGTGTAGCTATGAGTTTTTTTTTTTTTTTGAGAGTAACGGACTTAAAACCTAAATTCTAAATTCAGACTTCTTAGTAGTGTATTCGACTAATTTCAGAAATATTATTTTGTTCATTCTATTATATACTTTTTCTGTCCTCTGTATCTCAGCTCTGAAACTTTAGGTCAGTAGCTGCAACAAGTTGCAAAAAAAATCTCTGGAAAATAAGACTGATGATGATGATGATAATAATAATAATCCTTTATATTTTATAGTTTATTATATTCTTTTAATTTTTTTCAAAAGCTTTCATATACATCATGGAAACCTACTAAACTTATATTAAAGCCTTACATGTTTCACTCTTGAAATTAGTATGCATGCAACTGTAATAGAGGTAAAGGCATTAATAACCCTACCTTTTTCTAGTCTATTTATTCCTATGCTGATGTCAGAAACTGTTGACATAAATATATAAATAAAAGATGAAAGGTTTTTCCTTAATTTTAGTAGTTGAAAGTAACACTATAGGTAATTGGAATCAGATTTTTAAAAACTTTTGTAAAGAAATTTATCGAATAACGTAGGGCTATTTTTTCACTTTCGTTTGGAGTAAATAGGCACATATAAACTATGGTTAAATTAGGCGTTTCTGGTAGTTCCAGCTGTACACAATTTCTCATTTATTATTTTTGATAAACACTCCTATATTTTTTTTCTCTTCCTAATAGGAACTTTGTTAAATTGGGTATAGGATAAATTGCCATAAAAAAGAGAATCCAAACTAGTGTTTTAACATGATAGAACTGTTTGTTTCTCTTCCGGTAATCCATAGTTTAGTGATCCAAAGCTGATAAGGAGATATTGTTATCCTCAACACATAGCTGTTTTCTCTGGGTCCACAGTGGCTGCTCCAGGTGTTATTATCTTCCAACCAGAAAGAACAAAGGCCTGGGAGCACACACATTCTTTTTTAGAGGGAAGGCCTCACTTTGGCATATGTATTGCTTCTGGTCTCAGCCTATTATTTAGAATGCAGGCATATGGCCATACTAAATCTAGGGTATTTGGGCTAAAGCAGAGAGGATGTGTGCAAAGCTTAACTCAGTCCTATTGTCAAAAAAAGAGACAGTAGATATTGATAGATAACTAATAATCTTTATTGTATACACGGTGCTGTCAGTTTTATCTGTCAATCTCTACCTATCTTGATTAATCAATATAAATAGACATAAATATAGACACTTTTCCCTTTTACTAACAGAAAATTTTATTAGATATAAATTTGCTCAGATGGACTTGATTTTCTGATACCAGTATCTCTATAGTATTGCACAGAAACCACTGAATATATCTAAACACTCTTTCCATAGCCATTATGTATTTCTTGACTTCAAACCATTTCTTCTGAAACTGATTTGAATACAGAGCATTGTAAACTACAAAGGATCCATAACTTTACGTCAGCTTCCTGGGCCCTCGGATGTGCAAGAGGAAACCTATAGTTTCCAGTTCACTAAGTAAAAAAAAGAAGAATTAGAAATTCTCAAAGCCAAAAAGATTTAAAAAGTGATAGATATTAAAAAAACCGTTACTAATAATATATTGTAAATGTGGTGTAACAGAAGTCAACACAGCTAATTTGATATTATGAACAACCTAGCTTGAAACCGAGTTGATAGAGGGATGACGTTGAATAAAGTGTTAGTGACTGGTAATTCTATGAGGTTTAGTTTCAAATGTTATTTAAAAACTAGCTTGCAAATATTTAGAAAACATAGGATACTGTATGCCCAATTACCACATATTTTAGGTGTCATTTCAATAATTTTCAAGGATAAATTCAGTTAGTAAAATTCATTAATTTCTAAATTTTAAATGATTTGCACCCTCTATGCCTCTTTCTTGGATGAGTAGTTCCTCTAGTAAGTACCCTAATATTAGACTGTCTCTTGAATTTTTAAATGGACTTATTAAAAGTAAAGGCTTGAGTGAGACAATTACAAAGCCATCCTTTCCACTTACTATTAAGCTAACAATGTAAGCCCAATATTTAATGTTATTAACAATGCCCAAATTCAAAGGTTTGTGATTAAATGAAGGATACAAAAGGACTGCCATATTTAAAACATCATTTAATTTTTTTAGAAGAATACAAATCAAAGACCAGAATTAAAGCCCAAGAGAAAATTTTATTTAAGCATATTTGAATTTCTATTGAGTTCCATTTAACCCTGAGGTTTTTTTCTCCCCTTCTGATAAACGTTTGCCCTCTAGCCTGCTGTGAAAAGAACAATGAAGCAGCCACTAGTGCTCCCTAAACTCTCTGTAAGTGACTCTTCCTGAGTCATTATCCTTCAGCTTCCGTAAGTAGCATGAAAAATCTCCTTTCTACCTCTCGCACTAGGAACCTGGTGCAAAGCGTTGCACTTGATGTCTTGTAGAGCAGAAATAAAGAAACACAGGGCCCATCTGTGTCCATTTTGCATATTGAATGAAAAACATTACCACCATTATAAATTAATGAGAATCTTTTATCTGGCCAGTGCTCTTTCCCCACACAATGTGAATAATGTGGCAAAGATCTGAGACTTCCATAAAAATGACTGCTCCGAGTCTGGCCTCTTCTAGTGTTAAAGAAGAATGGGAACCTGGAAAATTTTCACTGACTGACTAAGGCTGTGAATCTGCTGCTGTGCTTTGTACTTTAAGTTTTCAGCTTTTCATCAAAAGAAGAAGAAAGGCAAAAAGGGAGAAAAGATTCAAAGCAGCAATTTAAATTTCAGAAGTGAAGAAATTCTGAAACCAGTATTAATACTGGTTTTCTATCTCTCCCTCTTCTTTTTTGTCAAGTAGCCAAACTCTCATTTTCATATGTAGTTTCTCTGCTTCTTTGTCAATTCATTAGCCTGTGAATCCAGCATAGATTTCATCTAGGAATCGGACTTCAAAATCCCAGGAACCTGAGCGATTCCATAAGGTGATAGTGCCATTATCCAAATGCTGCTTACTGCCTTCTGATAAGCCTGCTCTCTCCTTAGGAAATCCCAGGACTTTGCTAGTCACTATTGTTTTACGTGCTTGGAACAGTATTTATTAGCACGTGGAGTCATTCATTACTCTATCAGAATCAGGAGGGTAGGATTCCAAAATAAAAACGGCAGGGGGTACACACACACACACACATACACACACACACACACACACCCCCACACACTCTCCTGCTTTAGCCTGCTTACTAGCCAAGGTTCATGACTTATAGGTGAAATACCTGAATATCTTCTTTGAAAGATACTTCCCCACTTCGTCTTATGTCTTCCACTCACCTGCTTACCTTCTTTTAATTAGCCAAATGGCCACTTCTAACTTTTTCTCTTGTTACTCTGTTTACTTGCTGTGGATAAATCTTCTTCTCCCATTTCAATCAGTTTTTACAATGACTTCCTAATTAACACATAGTAAGTCTCCTCTACGAAATACCTATTTACTAAATTAGACGCAGGCGCTTTGTCTTATAAGTCTTCAAGGTGGTGAAGGGTTTCTGTTATTTGTCACGTAGAAGACAATAAACTTAATGACAATTGCCACATCACCTGTGGTGTTGCTGCGTCCATCATAAAGAGTCATTTATTCACATTTATGCTGTACATTTCTGTGGATAAACTCATATTTTTCTTCCTGGAAAGAAAAGCACCCATCCTCTCTGGTCTTTATCTTCCCATTTGCTCTATTTTTCTACTTTCCATCATCATCTTTCTCTGATTTCTAATTGAGATAGAAAAGATTAAAAAGCTCTTTGAATAAATCCATCAATTTATACAGGCATTTCTGCAGGCATTTCCTTCCCTTCAGCAGTAGGTTATGCTAAACATTAATTTACACAAAAGCAACTGTAACTGCATCTGTAACTGTTTTGCATCATAATTTTGGCTCAGAAATTACAGCTTCCATAAAAGTCAATTATTAAATGGCAGAACTTGAAGCGATGTTGCTTAATTAGTGAACGTGGTACAGATTGACTTGGTCTTCCAATACCAATACTTCTACCGGATAGAGATGCACAGACACCAGTGAATATCCCTAACTGTTTTTATGCTTCAGTGAAGCTATATCATAAGCAAATATAACCTAATTGGCATTTGGCGTAATGTTTTTGTGATCTGTAACTTCCTTGTTGCAGAAGTTTGGTCTCAGCATCTTTTTTCTGTGTTGTCTTTTTTAACTTTTGAGGGGTGGATAACCCAAAATTAAATGGCAATGCCCAAGGACAGAGAAACCAGAATGAATGAGAAAGGAGATTTCTATGTGGCAAATTCTCTAAGTGTGAAAAATGTATCAAATATCTAACTAGATATTCCTGTTGCCCACATAATTCCCATTAAAGCCAAGCTCCTTGCACAAAGACAGAGTTTTTGGTTACAAATGTTAGCCAGCTCAGGAAAGTCTAGTTAATGTTGTTAAGGCTAGAAACGAGTATCTTGTGAAACTTAAAACACATAGTTTTTCTGGTTGAAAAATCAAACTGAGACTTTGAATAGTAATCATTTGTCTCATTCTTTAACTGCTAATAAGAAACATGGCATTTGAATTTTAAACTTGCTTATAGGAGCTTCTGTATGTTTTTAGCATAGGGAATGGATAGTTTGTATCAAAATAAATAACATTAACACTTGAAAGACAAATAACCAATACAAATTTTAAACAATTGTTAAAATCACAGTATTGCAGTATTTTGATTAAATAAAAAGTGGTAGATAAAGCAATAACGTGATAACAGAATATTGGTAAAAGTATCATTTGTTAAATTGCTGGTTTGTGTGAAAATTTAAAAACCCCTAAATTTATAATTCATCTTCTCATGGACTCACTTCCAAGTTACTTTTAATTAATGCAAAAGCTACATAAACTAAACAATTCAGAATAGGAATGTAGAATTCTGTTGCAAAATTAAATGTTTGTGTTGTAGGCTAATAAGTTTGCCATCCAATTAGATTAAAAATGAATACAGCATATATAGTACCTATTTATAGACTAATTTCCAAGCAAGAATTTTAAGATAAATTACATAAACATAATTAAAACATGCATTGCCCAGAGTATACCTAAGAAAATTAAAATCTATTAAAGTTTTTAAAGTTTTGAAGTCCATTGTATCCCTGGAGAGGAAACTTCATGGTTGAAAATCTTTTAATAAAATGACAAAAAAGGAAATATGTATTCATAATATCTACTTGGCATCAGAAACTTTCCAAAAGGAAGATTTTTTTTAAACCAAGTGGGTAATGAGAGAGTATTTGATAATCGTGTGTGTCCTGACTCTTAAAGCAGTCAACAAAAACACACATGAATACAGATAACTGAGATTTAGTCTATTTTAATTGCCATTACTTTCACTTGGTAGAAGGTTAATGTATAATAAATGTATTACTGGGAAATACTGAGAAGTTGGGGACAAATACCTGAAAAGTTCCCAGTGAATAAACTTCATTTTCTATAAGTATTAAGGCAAATATATGAATAAAATGAATTTGGTTGCCCTGGAAGTTTAAGTTAACAAATATTAAGTGTTTTCAAAGTCTCAGAAAATGTCTTTTAATTTCCTCTTAACAGGTTTTTCTGAAGATATGCAAAAAAATCGTAAATACCTAAATTTAAGAAAATATGCATACAGTTAGAAATGTTTGTTGTCTTTATTGAGGGTGATAGATACATCCACGAGTGGCATTTTCTTCTCAAAGACAAGTGAATGGTGTTGGCTGAGTTTTGGAGAGAGAGCTGTTACACTCCACAAATAATTACACAAGCACAATGAATAATGATGCTTCTCTCAGATGCACTTTAATTATTTACTTTGTACCAAGAACCTTGTCCCTGTTTGGAATACAGTCACACTTCTATTGACACATGGTCACAGCCAATATTTCATGAAATCATTGAATGAAAATTACTCTTCAGAAAGTGAAGTTATATTTTATCACCCTTCTTTAATAATATGAAATACCTTTGTAATTACTTTATATTGATGTAACTTGTATGACATCCTTTTATTTTCAAAAATTATATTATTTATTTGCATTAGGCTTCTAAAATGCAAAAACATAGAAATAATTTTTTTCCCTTTATGGTATTCAGCAAAAGCATGAGGTTTGGAATCAGATACTCTGAGTTAGTGATCCACAGCTGTCACCCTTCTTATGTGATATTAGACAATCTACGTAACCTCTAGTCTTGGGGTGCTTTGTCTTTCAAATAGACACATGAGGTTTATCTCACAGGACTGGCGTGAAGAATCAATGAGGACAAACATGGTAGAATCTTGCCAACTATTAGGTTGGTTCAAAAGTAATTGGTTTCGGCCATTAAAAGTAATCGGGGCTTCTAAAAGGGGCTATTTGAATGTAAACTATTTTTAAGTGTCTTGGTTATGGACGTGTGAAAGATTCCCAGCATTTATGGGGAAACACGTTGACTCCTGAGATAAAGATGTGTTGAGAAGGGAGTAGGTGGCATGCCAGTTCTGTAACTGGAAATGTGGACCGTGAGCCATGACTTCTGCCTGAGGGGATGACAATGTGAAAGTAACAACAGACAGGAAAAAGGCAAAATATGAGATTTTTTTCATGTTGATAGAATATAATTTTCTTGGGAATTACATGTATCTTCCCTCTATGTCGTACTCTTATAGAACAGATACTTAGAAAAATGGACTAAGTTGTGAAGATCTTCTTCTGGATCATAACAACTTATAAGGAACACAGGAAAGTTGGAGAGATTTTTAAGGAGGGCCATCAATATAATTGAATGATTTAGGTATAGGACCTGTGGGGGAAATGTTCTGGGATTATTCAGTATGCTAAGGACAAGGTTAGATGTAAAAATGTGGGAATGTGTAATACACTAAGGATAAAAGAACATCTGTTTTCTGTGTCTAAGAAAAATCCAAAAGGAACTGGGCTTAAGGTATAAGATAACAAATTTAAATTAGAAACAAGAAAGAATTTCCTGACAGTGAGGGTTGTTGGGCATACAAGGACTTGCTGGAATCTCCTTTGCACATCTTTGAAAAAGTGTTTTCATTTAAATGGAATGGTGTAGGCTTTGACCTTCCTGAATGTAAGACAATGGGTCAAATAACTTTTAAATAACATTTCTAATTCCCTTGATTGTGAAGTACTGTGAGTCTGGCAAAATAGAGAACTGCAGCAGAAATTGTACAAAATAAAAGGCTTAACTATTTGCATGGAGAAAGAGAATATACATTTGATCCTAGTTATCCTACATTGTATTCTTGTACAAAAGCTAAGTGATTGCTTGGAACATTCTAGAATATGGAACATATTTCAAAAAAGATTATATAGAAGTCTCCTTGGAAATTCTTTTTTTTTTTTTTTGAAATTCTCTACTTCTGAACTCTGTGAACCCTGGATTGAGTGTAATAGAATATGCAAAGTGTGCGAAAGACTGTTAGCTTTTCATTAGTTACTTATTTCTTATTTTTCCTGTGCTAGACTATCTTTTCCAACCTCCTTTGTGCTGATGTATAGCTCTATGTTTGAGTTCCAGCCAGAGGAATATGAAAGTAGTAGATGCGATGTGTACCATTTCTGGGCCAATGCTTTTCAGAAGAATGTATGCCCATTTTTACAGACCATGAATAGTACTAGGGGATGGGTGAGCCACAGTTGGAAGGAATCTGAGTTCCTGAGTTACTACATGAAGGGTCACCTGCCAACTAGGAACATCTGCCTCAGTTGTTTATGTGAGAAAGAAACTTCTGTTTTATTTGAATTATTCTCCTTTTTTCTAGATTTATTTCTTTTGCAGGCTTGTCCAAGACATTGAGTAGCCAAGTCCATATTCTTCTGTTTATTTCTTCTCAGATCTTAGTGAAATACTTTTCTTCTTATTTAGATTTCTCTTCTATTAAATGGTGAGAACTATGAATTCACTTTTTTGGGGGCCATATTGGAATGATGGATCATATTGCACCTTGCAAGGTAGTTTTATTATTTAACCTAAAGAGTGAAAATATTTTTCTAGTGGTTGAATAATCATATCAGAATGTACTTGATACAAAATAAAGATTAACAACCCACCCATTTTTACTCTATCTCAAAAAAAGAAAACAATCTTTAAAATATAGGAAGAGGGCCAAAGATTTATTACACATTTCTAACAATATTTGTTTAAAATGTGGTATCTTTTTTACTGAGAGCATTTTCTTCAGTATGATTAATGAATCACATATCAGAAAGCTGGATTTAAATTCCACCTTAGTTTGGGCAGCTATAACAAAATACCTTAGCCCAGGTAATTTATAAACAACAGACATTTGTTGTTTCTCATAATTCCAGAGGCTGGGAAGTTCATGAGTAAAGCATCAGCAGATTTGGTGTCTGCTTATAGCTTGCTGTCTGCTTCAAAGATGGTGTCTTGTTGTTGTGTCTTCACATGATACAAGACCCACACAAGTTTCCAAACAAGTTGACTATGTAGTCAACATCTGAAAAGTTATCTCATTAAATTCTAACTACTCCTCTATGAAGTAGGTATTATTATGTTATTGGCACAGATGAAGTAAAAAACTCTGAGAGGTTAAGTGACTTGCCCAAAGTCACAGAGTTAGCAAATGGTAAAGCCAGGATTTGAAACCATGTCCACTAAATTTCAAGGAATTGCGCATTGGTTGACAGAAGTAGGTGCAAAGACAAAAATGATAAATTAATTAAAGATTAAAGATAACAATGATATATTTCTTCTCCTAGAGAAAAAATCAGTTTAGTCAAGGCATAGATATTAAAAGGTATGTTCTTGCTAAGTGTTAAAATGATGGTATATAAAATAATAAAATGATAGCTGTGGGAAGAAACCTGGTGTGTTTTTCCATTGCAATTATTATAAAGCACTGGATTTTCCTGACACTGATTGGTTGGAAATTGTTGCTAATGAGATAATTGTTGGGGCTTAATTATTGACTAGTCTCCTTTGTGCTCCTTGATACCACTTCACATGACTCCCCTATCCCTGCCAGTTATCTCATGAACATGTGTCTTGGGTGCAGAAGAGCAATACAGGCATCTTTGGGTAGAACTGAGCAAGGGCATCATTGCTATTTGAAAAGCCACTTAATGTGGACATGTAGGTCAACAGTGGAATATTTAGATGCACATAGCCTTGTCCATTATGACCCAAATTTGATGTATCTTTGGCGGGACTCTACATTGGGACCTAACTAGATTCTAGATAAAGGTAACATTTGGAGTTCTCTAATTACACACTTCTGTTTATGCACAATCTAAAACTTCCCATCACTTAATTTTATTTCTCTGCTGCAGTTGAGCTAAAATAATTCAGTCATTTATTCAGGTAATTTGTTTGGAGAGATGAGAGGAGGTAGTGACATTAGATAATCATAGAACTATAAAGTTAGAAGAGACTTTGGGAATTGTCTGATCCAGTGTCCTCAGTATACTAGTGAGGAAACTGAATTTTAGAGAGCCAGTGGCTTGATCTGGGCCACTGTCTGCTGTGTGCAGACTTTCCTGTTGTGCAACAGAGCTGGGCCTGGTTCTGACTCCAGCCAGGCTCTGTGCTGGGTCTGTTACCACTGGAAAAATTAAATACTAATGAGAGAAACTGCTTTAAGGGAAGAGAAGGAAGACACTAAAGAGAAGCTGTAACAAAGTTTCAGAATGTCAAAGCTAAGAGGAATCTTAGAGATTATCTTTTCTACCTGTCTCATTTATAGAGGATGAAATTCAGTCCCGGATACGTTGAGTGGCTTTTGAGGCCGTATAGAACTGGGGCTGGAATTTGGTTCTTTATTACAAATAATTCCTTCATTATACAAAAGCCACAGTAGGTAAATGTACTGAGAATATACTTTGTGGCAGGCGTTATGCTAATGCATGTATTATGTTATATAATATATATTATCTTATATAGCATTTAAAGGCTGGCTCCACTTTACAACTGAGTAAACTGAGGCCTAAATAATTCAAGTAACTTTCTTAACATCACATAATGAATATAACAACAGAACTGGGATTCCAGTGTGGGCCATGTCAAGAACTTGAAGTGTCTGAAATTTCCATCTTCTTGAAAGCTAACAAGTTAGCCTGCTATAGTTTCATGGATGCTGGCAGAACACCTGAGACTCGAGTCAGAGACAGAAGACTTTATTATTACTCATATTAATAATAGTGGTCATAGTGTCAGCAGTTTCCGGAGCCCCAGTTCTTATAGAACGCTGGGAAGAGGGCTGGGGGTCACTTGCACACGCAGTGAGGTGTGCTTTATGAGAGGAACCCTGAGTTCAAGAGACACAGATCTTTTATAGTGGGCAGTAAGTACGGGGGCTTTTTGTTCTGGAGGGAGACACTATCTTCCACAGCTGTTGCTATGTAAACATTCTTGAAAAGACAGTTTGGAACAAAAGCAGTCGGTGCCACTGCTTGCAAGACATGCGGAAACATGAAAGAGTCATGGAGAATTGCCTCCCAACATACTTTGACGGTAAAACTCATATTATCAACCACTCACGCACTGGCTCAGTAGCGGTGCAGCTGGCAGGAAGACGTGATGTTGTAATAGTTTGCTGTTGAAATGGAAGCATTTCAATAATACAAATTTCTGCCATTGAAATGCCCATCGGTAGTCAGCCCATTGCATCCTGAGACAGGTGCATATAAAGCCACAGATGTGTAATTGGGGCTGATTTTCTAAAACATTTCCTGTCTTTAGGCATTTTTCTCCCTTACGTAAAAGCTTACTTGAAAGAAGGAAGAAGTACAGGAGAGAAGAGACTGGAAGTGCCGTTTGAAGAGAACAGGGTCTCCAGGCTTTACACAGTCATCGACTGCCAGTCTTCACAGGTTGTTGCTGATGTTGCACAGGTCTGTTCACAATACAAAAAGAGGGTAGCTGCTAGGGTGGAAGGAGCAGGGCCTTTGATGTTTTGTCTCCTGAATTTGAATAAATTTTGCTTCTTTACTGCTGCCCTTGCATAAATTTCACCCCCATCTCTAGAGGTTTCATTAGTTCTAAGGTGAGAGTGACTCTTGGCAACTCATAGTACACGACCTGGCAAATAATAAGCAATAAGTTAACATTAGTTACTATGACTAAAATTAGTAGAAATCTCACATGCATAAAAGTAATACTGAAAGACACTTTAATACGTAAAACTCCAAAAGAAATATCACTTTGAGCTAAAAGACAATGCAAGGAGGAATTTTAAATTGACAAAGTGAATTTTTATTATTTAAAAATGTAGAAATAATATTTGTGGTGATAATGTTAATGCCGCTGCCTTTAAATCCCAGAGTGAAACTCAACTGGCTTCATTTATGCATTCCAAGAAAAGGGAACCCTTTTGTTAAGCCTCACTTAGTCCATCTTAAAGTACCTTTCAGTCAAAGAACAGCTTCTCATTAAGAGAAAAATGGTTATTAACGTCCTCATTTTGCTTCCTCTCGTGAATTATTTGCATTCAGAAATGTGCATGGCATTAGTTTCAGGGTAAATGCAAATATGACAGCGGGATTTCTCACCAAGCTCTTTTTTATTATTAGCTCTTTTTATGTACTCCATTTATTATTCCCTCATCATTTTTCACATTGTATTAAAATGTTAGATTTCTTAAAATAATAATATTTCTTTCATTCGGTAATTGTCTCAGCCCTGTCTACAACAGTCTACATCATAGAGTGGCCATCTATAATTTGGAATGGCTTGTAATGACTGTTCATTTTTGCTTAGGGGAGGCCCAGGAATTAGCTATCACGTAACTGAATCCTCTCTCTCCCACCGAGAATGTGATTAGTACAGGTGAGGTTCATGGGCTCACAAAAGAGGGCAGTGGTGTGAGGAAGCCTTCTGCTGTGAGAGCTGCCAGTATATTTACAGTCTGGGGCTGGAAGAGAAATTAAGATTTTTTTTCTTCCCTCAGCTTCGAGCAATGTCCATCTTCAATGCTTTTTAAATACAATAGTCTCATACCGTATTTTTCTCTGATGTTGTGAAGTCATTATGTGAGAAATGTTTGCTTGCTGCATCCAACATCCTCCTTACAAGGAGTGAATGAATCGGGAAGCTAAGGGTTCTTAGTCAGAGGGTAGTGGGCACAGCCTGACTGGAGTGGAATCAGGAAATCAGGAACATACTTCCCATGAGGGTCTGACTTGACAAACTGGTTATAATTACTTTGTTTTTCTCTGGTTATTAAAAAAAAAAGGTAATAGATCTGACTAATAAAACCAAGCTAATAAAATCATTTGATCATTTTGATTCACTGCACTTCACTATACCAAGCTTCCCTGTTGACTCACAAATTGTTGCTGTCAAGTCTTTCTGCTTTTTTTTTTTTTGATATGACTTAATGTCTCTTGTTCTCTCTCCTTGTTACTGTCTGTCATTTCTCTTCTTCCCTTCAGGGAGCAGGGAAATGATCAATGACCAAGGCTCAAAGCAAGCTATCCAGCAGATCACATAATCATGTCTCTATGGTATATTATGCAACATGTGGATACTTTGATAAGGCTTTTACAGTGGGATCTGCTTCTTAGTGCATTATGAAATATAGGATATAGCAACCAGTGTTCATACTTGGGTGCTATGTAAATTTTTCCTTTCTAGAGTATGAAATGGAAGACAACTGACTTCACCATGACCTGGAAGATAGGAGCAGTAGCAAGCTTCTGACTCAGGGTTCAGTGGGTACCGGTCTGGGCTTAGACACATTCTTTCATATATCTTATACTGTCTACCTTGCCTCAATTTTATTAAAAGTCATGTAGTGAGTAGTGGGTTAGCATAGATCAACTTTGTGTTGTGGGTGGGAAGAGAGGGATGAAGAATTTCTCACAACTTCCAATGGGCTGCTGAGTAACACACACCATTTAGCCTAAAGCAGATAGTGTTAATTGTGAGCAGTTACTATGTGCCTGACACTTTGCTAAGTGCCACACACACATTTCACTACATTTTTACAACAGTGCTGTGAGGTAGTTCCTATGTTACCAGCATTTATAGGAAAAGGAAGTTCAACATCAAACAAAGTAATTAGAACTTCTCAACATAGAAGGCCTAAAATATTATATCCTGTTGTCCGCTGAACAAAGTGGATGAGGATGCCTGGCATTGGGGCAATTGACCAAAGGTCCCAATCAAGCCAATATCTGGGCAAACCAGTAACCCACGGCACAGCCATATGCATTATGATGGCGGTTTCAAGCTACCATTGTCGGTGACTTTTCCTTCTTTTTTTTTTGGAAAGTTATTTGTATTACTGCTTTCTAGAATCATCAGTTCATATACTTGCCATGTTTTCACCCTTTGAAAAAAAAATTGTCTTTTCCTTATTGATTTACAAAACTGACTTAGATATGGAGAGGTGGACAAAGTCTCAGACTGTGGATTCAAACTTCCTGGGTTAATGTACTGGTACTGTTCATGCACTGCTCATGTTAATGTTCAGTCACTTGTTAACTGTGGCTACTGGCAAGTTACTTAACCACCTTTGCCTCAGTGAAATGACAATTATAACAGAACCCACCCCCTTAGGGTTCTTATGAAACAATACCCATGAGCTATTGAGAACACTGCCTGTTACACAGGAAGCACTCATAAATGTTAACCATTATGTCATGGATACTAGCACTTTGTTACATACACTGCAAATATTTTTCCAATATGTCTCCTTCTTGTCAACTTTGTGTGATTTTTGATATATATTTAACTTTTGGTGATTAATGACTTTAAAACAAACTCACAAAAGTTAAAAGTAAGTAACTTGTTTAAGGGGAAAGAGGACACTAGAGACTGGGAAAGGTAGGAGAAAGGAAAGGCTAGGGATAGATTTCAAAATTACAGCTTGGTAGGAGGAATAGGGTTTATTGATCAATAGCACTATAGGATGACTATAGTAAACAATCATATATTATATAGTTTCAAATAGCTAGAAGGAGGATATTGAGTGTTCCCAACACAAAGAAATGATTAATGCCTGAGATGATGAATATGCTAATTACACTGTTATAATCACTGATGTGGTTTGGCCCTGTGCCCATCCAAATCTCATCTTGAATTGTAGTTCTCATAATCCCCACGTGTTGTGGGAGGGACCTGGTGGGAGGTAATTTAATCATGGGCCTGGTTACCCTTATGCTGGTCTTGTGATAGTGAGTGAGTTCTCATGAATTTGATGATTTTATAAGGGGCTTTTCCCCCTTTTGCTTGGCACTTCTCCTTGCTGCCACCATGTGAAGAAGGATGTGTTTGCTTCCCCTTCCACCATGATTGTAAGTTTCCTGAGGCCTCCCCAGCTGTGCTGAACTGTGAGTCAATTAAACCTCTTTCTTTTATAAATTACCCAGTCTTAGATATATCTTTATTGGCAGCATGAGAATGGACTAATATGATCACTCTACATTGTATGTATCAAAACATTAATATGCTTCCCATAAGTATGTAAAATTATGAGTGAATTAGAAATCAAAAATTTTTTAAAAGTTTGCTTAAAATAGATATGTATAGTTAATGGTAGTGATAAAATACACACGTAGAAGAAGACACCGACAACTATTCTGATGACACTTTATATCAGTCTTTTATCTATACATCCCAATGATTTTCTACAATAGAAGAAAGCAAATAATCTATATTATATTTACTAGTTAATTTCTTCAGGATTTTCCCCCTACCCTTGTTCATCTTTTGGCAGTCTGAAGTGGAGAAAGCATTTTCATCATCTCCAAGGAACTGCAGGGCTCGGGGATGCTTGAGTTTGATACCCTTCCTGTACAGAACCGCACTGTCACTGTAATGCACTCAGGGTCATCATTCAAAACCTTGGCCAATTGAATTAGGAACTCTGGAGCGCAGAGGTTACAGCAACGATTTAACTGCCAACCAGGCAGCCACCCAGGGGGACTGGACCACTAGAATGAGAGATGGTGCCACCATTGAAGGATGGTCCCTATATCAGTGCTATGTGTATTATGTGAATGACAGGCTAATACAATTCCTCATCCACAGAGAGTTGGTAAGAAAAATGCACTCGAAATGGAACCAGTAAGAATTGTTGTTCAGTGAGAAGACAAATTGCCATGACTTTATTTAACCTAAAGTAATGATCTCTTTCTGATTTTTATATTTCTTTCTTGGAAGGATAACCATCCATTAAAAATATAACCTTGACAGAGTCTTGCTGTTGTTTTATAAATCATATTAGATATGATAATTTTTACGACTAGCTATAACTTTATCAAAGGAAAAGTTGAAAGGTATAGATTTTTTAAAAAAGAAGAAGAAATCAACAATGAAAAGCATAAATATCTCACATACCTCAGATCTCTGAAAGTAGTGATCGTGTTGGCTTGAATCTTGGTAAAATAGGTTATTGCTTAGAGACCCCAGGGAACTTAGAAAGGTTCATATCACATCAGTATTCAACACATGATTTGTATTATTAACAGTTATACGTGCTAATAACGGAAACTATATGTGCCAAAATGTTACATGCCAATAAGGAAAATTACAACACTGGTACAATTTTTAAACATGTTCAGAATAACTAAATGTATTCTATTAACAAACACAGTTAATCAGTGTTTGGATGTTCTCAATTCTTTAGGTGATTCCAGCATCTGTTGATCAAACTTCAGGCCAAGAACTCCTTCAAGTCATGGGTCTGCCAGAAGGGAACTGGCAAAGATTTCCTCATTTTGCTACAGCCTGGCTGGAGACCAGTGTGAAAATCTATATAGATGAACATACAAATAAATCTACCATCCATATTAAAAAGAGAGATCTATCATCAGCTTAATTTTGGTCCCTAGGTGATGCCTGTCTTAAGCTTGTTATGATAATGTGGCTGGCGTTGAGGAGAATATTTGGCTAATGGTGCACTAAAATATAGTCATTCATATATTAAGAAGTTAAGGGAATATTATAATTATTGAGATAACTTAATAAGCATCTGTCTGGATTGGTATTAATGTGTGCTAGTGTGTGCACATTTAAGTTAAATATAAACAGATCCTTCATCCTCTAAAAGCTTAATATGAGTGGCATATGCATGAACAGACTGACATACACAGATGCCAGCATCAACCAAAACAGTAAATTGAACCAAATATTTGCATGATGTACAGTTGCTTGACAATGCTTAAAGATGAAATTTGGAACATGAAATGTGTCTATCAGAATATTTGCTCTTGAGAGAGAAATTATCTCATTAATTCCAGTTACTCATGGAAATTTTTTAATAGGATAGTCCTCCATAAAATATGTGTCTATGTTTTAAGGGGCATCTGGATGATAGATGCTCAGTAAATTTTTGCAGAAGGAAGGAAAGAAAGGTAAGTTAGGTTTGGAAAGAAAGTCTCAGGTTTGTGTGGCGAGAAGATTTAGAGCCTACAAAAAGTAGACAATTTGATTGAGGGTTCTTGGAAAATATCTTTCTTAAACAGACAAAAAACAGGCAAATAAGCAGACACCTTAGGGTGAGGAGAGATGAAATGGAGATTTAATTATAGTTTAATGCTTCTCAGATTTTTATAACATTTTCCTGCTTATGTTTGGCAAACATCATAATAATTGATTAATTGTATCAGATGAAAAGATAACAATAGAGCTGCCTGTCTTGTTTTTAAAGTTCCCCCCGCCCCGCCCCAACTTCTATTCCCACTTGTTTGGAAAGGTGGAGCTCTTTTGCTCAGGATGATATAAGACTGATGTGGAGACATTTGGCTTTCTCTGGTCTGATGTCATGACTACGGAAAAACCTACTGAAAAGGTTTTTCTGATACGAAGTGAGAACCATTAACTTTCTCTCATCAGATTTTGATGTGTACGATCTTTGTTTCAAATCAGTGGGCTTCCGCACTGCCAGGTGGGGTAGTGTGTGTTTCAGTAGGGCTGTGTTCAAAAGAAAGTGTGGCCAATCAGAATGCCAGGGTTGTCTTGATTGTGATGTTGAGATATTCAACCTGGCCAGACAACAAGGACAGTGAGAGCCCTGTATTGTTTGGGCAGGGACCCTTCCAACCCTCCAGAAGGGGCATAGTCAGAAAAGAAGTGGAGAAAACCACCATAACTACTTTGAAGAAAAAAAGAAGGAAATCACAACACAAGCCAATGACCGGGTAATCTGATGACAAAGAAATGAATATAAAACAAAATCCCATTTCTCAAAGTGGGCATTTAAAAATCATATGTTTTATGATCTGAATTTTTCGTTTCTGCCAATTAGTGGGTTTGGTTTTCAGTATTCTGAAAGGAACTGAAGTGTAGTAAGTGGCAAGCCATTCCCCACCCACAGAAGCATGCAACCTGCTCTAATAAAGATAGCAGGGTCTTTGGAATTGGGTCCAAGTTTAAATCTAGCTTTGTTCTTTACCTGTTATGTGATTTTGCACAAGTTAGTTAACCTTTTGGAGACTCACTATCCTTTTCTGTAAAATGGAGATAATGGGATCTATTCAACAGGATTATTGTGAGGATTTGATGCTATAAAGTCACCTGGCACTACTGCCTGTGAAATGTTAGTTTTCCTGCTAATGAAGAAAGTGGGGAGTAAAGAGAACCTATGTCTGAGAGAGAACCCATTAAAGTCTCCATGCATTTTTGTAGTTTCAGTAATGTAGTGATGCTCAGTAATAAACCAGATCTGAAAATTTAGCCAAAGGATAGAATCATGATGTTGTACAAATATTTATCTGAAAGAATGTTACTTGTAGGTTTGTTCATAATGGAGAAAATTAGAAATCATCTACATGTTCAACATGGGATTGCTTAAATAGATTATACCAAGTGTACTTGATATAATACTAAGCAGTCGTTAAAAATGTCTTGGAGCTGGATATGTAAAGTTATGGAAAATGTTTACAGTGTTTCACTGAAAAAAAAAAAACCTGCCACATTGCATTACTAGAGGATTCTGGTTTTAAAATAGAAAATTATGTAAGTATTAAAATAACAGAGAATAATACATCTGCATGTTAAAACTTGGTCTCTTTGGGGTAATATTGTGGGTGATTTAGTTCATGTCTTTGGTTAATTTTGGTATTTGATGATTTTTAATAGTAGTCAGAATTTAATTTTGTGATGGAAGTGTACTTTAAAAATATTCTTAGGATTATATTTTAATAGAACAATTGGTTGGTGACACAGTTTAAACAATTACAGGTTCAAAAGACAAAAAATAGTGGAATAATTATTAGATGAATTATTTTTCTGCATCTGTCTCAATAAAACAGGTGAATTTGTATGGTTGATGATGCTTATCAATGTCTGGTTTATTTCTGATTTTTAGATATTTTAATGTCATTTCTATATTAATATTTTATCTTTATAGTATAGATTAGGAGGGTGTGGTATTTTTATATTTTATATATATAAATTATTTATTTATTTTTATTTTTAGAGACAGGCTCTCACTCTGTTAACTAGGCTAGAGAGCAATGGTGAAATCACAGGTCACTGCAGCCTTGAACTCTGGGCTCAAGTGAGCTTCCCACCTTAGCTTTCCCAGTAGCTAGGACTATAGATGCTTGCCACCACATCCAGCTAATTTTTAATTTTTTTGTTAAGACAGGGTCTCACTATGTAGCCCAGGCTGGAACTCTTGGCCTCAAGTGATCCTCCTGCCTTGGTCCCCAAAGCTCTGGGATTACAGATGTGAGCCACTGCACTCGGGCTATTACGTTTTATAATACAAAATATGTTTATATGATACCTTCAACAACCAGAAGCATTTTAGTTTATATTATAATTAGCTCCTTTAGAGAGATCAAGATAAAAAGTTTAGGTAGAGCACTTGGTTTTCATCTGGTCACTTACAAAGGGAGACATTTTGATTCTTGACTGAGCAAATTAAGACAACAGATACTGCTTTTAATTAGAAAATTAAATATATAAATGTTTAAATTTAATTCACTGAAAAATAATAGTGGTTTTAAAAATGCACTACTCCATGCATTCATTTATTTATTAGTTCATTAGTTATACCTTTCTTCTATTCAAATATAGTTGGAGTTTGAAATAAAAATATGTAATATGACATTTATAATATGGTTCTAAATATAATAAAATAGTGTAGGAACAACATTCTTACTGTTCTTCAGTCTCATTTTAAACTACTCAAATCACAAAGCTAAAAAAACGAAAGAACTAGCTATGCATTTGCTTAAAATAGATTCCATAGTTTATAATAGGCCTTTGCTGCAAGGAAAATAATCCAATAGTTGCATTAGGATAGTTAATAATTTTGAAGAATTTAGAGAATCAAATTTTATTATAATGAAAGTTATAAGATCTCTGTTTAATTCGAATCTGGAGTTAGCTGATATATAGCATTTTTTTTTTTTTTTGGTATCACGAGGTTTATATGGCAGATACTTTGTCAAGAAAAGTTGTCTTCACAAGCTTTTGCATCAACTATTTTTAGTTATTTATTTTCTAGGCGATATCTTGATTTATTTCTGCAAAATCACTTTTATTAATTATGAAGTGGATCTGATTTGTCCACTTGGGAGAGTAAAAATAGATGAACCTTTTGAAATTCAGTACATTGACATATGTTTTAAGAGTAAAGATAGTGATTAAGAATACACAGAATGTGGACATAGCTCCCTAATGTCTTATCGCATCATCCTTTGATAAAGGATACAAAAACAGAATTCCTGGGTGACATAAACTCTAAGACTGCAATTGACTTCAGTGGTCATCAATGTTTGGTGCTGATTTCAGGTGTTAGTGAACTATTAAATGTATTTTAAAATGTATTAAGTTCCTGCTTTATATCCACATAATATCGTATCATGTAATCAATTATATCACATAATATGATCTCATACTATTGGATACGTAAATATATCATTTTCCACTAAGCATTTTTAATGACTGCATAATACTTCCGTATTTGAATGAAGTATGATTTACTTGACTGTTGATTCTGTTTAATATTCAGGTTTTATTGAATATTTTATTTACAAATATGATATTCTGAGGAACACATTTAACTTAAATCTTTATCTATTTCTGATGATTGCAGTGTCAGAGTTTTGAATATGTATAAATGTGTTTAAATACATTTTCAGGATCTAAATTAACCTCTTGCAATGAGGCATGACTGACATGGGGCATGCGTGAATCCTTCTTCAAATGCACTTTAAGTAGAATGAGAATGCTTCTTCGTTTGTTTGTGTCCATTGAGTGCCAGCCATATGTTAGCACTGTTCTAGGGGCAGGAGATGGTTTATACTGATGCCACTGAAACTGCTCTTGTCAAGGTCACTGTGAACCTATCAGTTGCAAAATCAAATAGTCAATTTTCATCTTTTTCCTTGATGGATTCATTAATAGCATTTGGCACAATTACTTAACTATGAGGTTGGTGCAAAAGTAATTGCAGTTTTTGCTTGCAGTTTCCATTACTTTTAATGCAAAAACCGCAATTACCTTTGCACCAATCTAATAATTAAAGAATTATATTGTTTTCTTCATATCTGAGATACCATTGTTTCTTGGTTCCCCTCTCACTTAATTGACTGTTCTTTCTTTGTTCATCTTCATTTTCCTGACTTGCACATCTTAGAGTGACCCAGGCTCACCTCTCAAATTTCTCTTCTTTGTGGTACTCACAACCTAGATGGTCTCATCTACCCATAGCTTTACATTCCATCTATTCCCTGATAAGAGCCAAATTTATTTATCGATCCCTGACTTTTCCCTAAACTCTGAAGTAACAAGCACAACCATCAATTTGGCCTGCCCCTTAATATCTAATAGATATTTCAAACTTAACATGTCCAGAACTGAACTATTGATTTCGTGCTCTCCTACTAGCAAAACAAACAAATAAATAAACCTGACTCTGAAATTGTTCCCTTCCTCCTTCGATAAATGGCAACTCCAGTCACATAATTTATCTGTTCAAAATCTTGGGGCCACCATATCTTTTATTCAACAAATAATAAATGAGTGGCCCCAGGCTCTATGTAGGTGTGGGGGATTCATCAGGGGTACATACACACACATACATAGTCATACTGGAGCTTACATTCTAGCGAACTTGATTTTTGTCTCTTTATCTCCATCGTTCCATCAGCAAATTCTGTTGATTCAGAATTCATAATGTTCATGTTTCATAATATATCTGAAATTGGCCACTTTCCATAATCTCTGCCGTTTTCCACCCAGTCAAGTCATCGTCTTTTCCTTGTACTGTTGCATTAGTCTTCTAACTGGCCTTCTTTGCTCCTGTCTTTGCTCTAGTAAAGTTTTTTTCAGTACAACACCCAGAGTGATCCTTTTAAAACTGATGACAGATTATGTCACTCTTCAATTTAAAATCTTTCCCTGTAGTAAAGAAAGAACAAAAGAAAGGAAGGAAGGAAGGAAGGAAGGAAGGAAGGAAGGAAGGAAGGAAGGAAGGAAGGAAGGAAGGAAGGAAGAAAGAGAGAGAGAGAGAGAGAGAGAGAGAGAAAGAAAGAAAGAAAGAAAGATCCTTCCCAGTTAAAAAGGAAACACAAAGTCCTTACCATGAACTTCTAGACCTACAGTAGGAACTCAAGAGATATTAAGGTTGAAGGTCTGGATAAGAGAGTGGATGGATGTAATTTACAGACCTATGTAGAGACCACCTGAAAAATAAAAATTTCAAAGCCCAAATCAAGCTTGTTATTATGGTTGTCTATGGTGGAGGAGGTGGATTGTACTAACAGAGCTCTGAATATTTGATTGAAAAATAGTCAATCAAGTTTTTGATATGAAGACCAATCTGGTTAGACACGGCCATGACTGCTCTGGGAAGAGGAAAGAATCCTAACCTCAAACTTTTCAATAGGAAGGAGATTGAGTTGACTAAAGGATTTACTTTCAGCCGTTTACCATTCTCTTTTATGTGGCATTAAAGAACTATAAATTCAGATGCTCATGTTATGATTCAATCTATCCATATAAAATTCTTAATTTATTTGAATCATATGTATCTATTACCCAGTGGTTATGCATATCAGTCACTCTGCACCCACCTCATCTGTAATCGTTGAAAGAAATTGGTTGACCAAGCTTGGCAAGGTACCCAGAGTTTAATCCATAAGTGGAAACAAGGAAAAAAAATCAATTCTTTTTAGTTTATATGTGTGAAATTGAAACACTTCTAGTTTAAAAACTCTGCTTGGGTTAAAATAACTAAGTTTGCCTATCATTTAAAACATTGAAACATTTGTTACAACTTTCCTGTTAATGTGTTGATCAGCAACAAATTTCACTTAGTGGAATGCAATATTAATTTTAGTAGCTAGCTCAGTGGCTCGCCTTACAAAGGGGCTATTTGCTGCTTGCTTTCTTTTAAAAAATGGGAGCAATTATTTGTGCTTATGAGAGCGATGGGAGCAACCACACACTAAAAATAGAAATTATGAAATTAGCCACAGGCAAATTACAGAGCAGGGACAAGTTCATGAACATTTCCTCTGACTGGCCTGCTGCTGACCTCCCTCTTGAAGTGGACAGGCTATTTACTTGAATGGATGACATATTGGGGAACCTCCTTTACTCACCCGGTTCTGTGTCTCTCTAACTCAAAATGCCAATTGAGGGCTTAGTTCGATACTGCATTTTGGTTTTAGAGACAAATCCGGTAGAACCATAGCCGAGAGTAGAAAATACATTATGTCAGGGCCACCTGTTAAATTTGAGCCATAACCTTTGGACTGGGTGACAATTTTGTGGTTTTTAATTCTACTTTCATGTCTTTGAACTTTAAGCTGCTTCTGTGAAAAGTCACCCTTAATTGATATATTTAATGCAAGAAAATGTTTCCAATCGAAGTGCTATTTGTTATTACTACCCAAAATATATGTATCCATCCCCCAAACATAGTCAATAAAGAAACTCTGATTCATCTTTGGAGAAGAGAAAGAAAAAGAGAAAAAAAATACATCAGTGGGTAAAGACTCTAAGCAAAATCACATTTAGTGATCAGATTCTCTGTTTTCTAGGCTGCTGTTGCCAAGGCACCTGTGATTATTATCCTTTTTGTATCAGGTTGAATACACAGAAGCAAAGAGAGCTTGTACTTAGCAAAATGAAATATAAGAATCGTTTGGATGTAGGTGTAAAGGAAGTGATAGAGTTCAGAGGAACAGATGTTCTAAGAGTTATTAAAACTTTTCACAATGAAATTTCATATCCTATCTCTAATTACTGCATTGCTCTTCTTGGAATCTGACGAGTCAAACCTGTTAAAATTCTTGAGGAGAGTGAAGGGAAATGGCATGGAAAGGCCAAATAAACTTTCACCCTCCCTCTGACAACTTTCAGCCTAAGACAGGTTGACCCTCTCTCCAGCTGATCAGCCACAAGTCCACAGCACTACCCACAGAAATGCCAGAAAAGAGCACTTTTAGCTGCATGTTTTGCATTTTTAAAGTAAGTATGTTATTAGAATTTCTCTGAAAACCTCCTGCTATATCACTGTGCTCAAAACAAGTGCTCTTTGATTTGCTCAACTTTGTGTTTGCAATACTCTTAAAACTCAGATTCCATTTTGTTTTGCAATGCCAAGTTATCTAAGCATGCATTTCTTTCCATGCAAAATTAGGTTTTCTGCACTCATAGATTGGGAGTTAATGCTTCATATTTATTATCTTTAAGGTGCTGTGTTAATGAAAGAATTTTAATCATTGACATTGCTCTGTGAATTATGTATTACAAAAACCCCTGCTGGTGAGTTAGACAAAATTAACCTAGTGTAAGGGGCATTACAAAAATCACAGCTAATTAGTAAGCCAACAGGAACAAAGAGAATATAAAACAAAGATGTTGAGAACAAGACATTGAGGTAGGAACCGCTGTCTTCTTTTCAGATGTGGCTCCTTCTTTCACTGGGGCTACATTTGTCATACTGCCTGCCATTGCTGGAATCTTCCTCCAATCTGATGTGTTCCATTAGACTTGAGCATTTTTATGTTTTGTAATTAGCTTTCTAAACTATAGTCTCTTCACTTTTTCAAACTGTGGAAATCCAAAGGCTCATAATAGAAAATGGAAGATATTTTTAAATGCTTTTAAATTATTTCCCAGGCGAACTATATTAGAGACGTAAGGCAATTCACAAGGATTATAATGGGAAATGATTTCTATCGCTTTTTTTTTCCCTTGAATCACTCTGTATGCTCATCATATATCCTGTATCCGTTCCTGTATTTTAAAGAAGCAAAGCTTTGTCCAGGCTCCCTTCCTGATGGAGTTCCATGTGGAGCGGACAAAGGCAGGCATGGGTTTAAATCACAGGCCGCTTGCCTCTGTTGCACTTCCTCCAGCCGACATCCAAGGGCCATGCATCACTCTGCTGGTGCAGGAGCTGGGAGGAGACAATTGACCCTGAGAGGCTGCCAGAGAGGTGCTCATGCTGGGCCCCATTTGTTTATAATTGCTCTTTCTAAGTTATAGGTGGAGATAAAGCAACCAAAATGGGACAAGCAGAGGAAAGAGACGACAATAATGTCTCTCTCAGTTTTTCCCTGCTCAACAGAGGCCCCAAGCATTAAAAAGGATAAGGCAGTTCTTTGACCTTTTGTTTTCTTCTGGATGATTTCCTTTATTTTTTTTTCTTCGTGTTGAAATTTCTCTCCTTACCTAACAATAACCAAGACCATTGTGTTTCTGATGAGAATCTGATTTGTTGGTTTTTAGAGAAAGACTCATTAACCTTTCCTCTTCCATCCTGCTAGCTTACTGTCAGAGTAACCTCCAACTCTTGGGCGATTTAAAATAAAAGCACACTGAGTAGTTTTGCATAAGTCTTGCCTTTTTAGGCAAAAGAAAATGGTCAAATAATCCACAGCAAGGGCGAGATTCATATTTTAGAAGGGACTTAAAGCTCAGAAGGATACAGAAAGGCAGCAATAAGATGTGAGCACTTCCTGTGGGAATTTGGACCCCTGCTACATTCAACTTTGAGTAGCAGGCATCTCTTTCATGTCATTCTTCACTGCTTTTGCTGGGCTTAGAGACCTTAAACGATGTTCCATG
This sequence comes from Theropithecus gelada, assembly GCF_003255815.1. Classification (NCBI taxonomy): domain Eukaryota; kingdom Metazoa; phylum Chordata; class Mammalia; order Primates; family Cercopithecidae; genus Theropithecus; species Theropithecus gelada. Next base: position 110,109,370 of record NC_037668.1, read on the forward strand.
TTTAAATTCAGATGAGTTTCTTTTTTATTACAAGCTCAGTGAAAACAGGTTGGAATCCTGTAAAAAGTTTGAATGTTCTTGAGTCTAAGAGTTCTCTTCCCTTGCTTTCTACTTTCCTCATCTTGATAAGAAGAGAAAGCCCCGGGAACCTACCTTTCTCTCCTACAGCCTCTCCACCACCATCTCTTGGAACCATCATGCTCCTGTTCCTATTAATGTCAGTCAACACAGGAGCCCCCAGGTCCCAGGTCTCCTTTTTTGCCCTGTTTCTACCACACTCTAATCCCCACGTGATTTATCTTAACCTACCTTCAAACATCTGACATCCTTCCAATGGGACTTCTGTTCCATTATAAGCAAAATACCCTGTATTCTTGACTTTATCTTTAAATATTCCCTTCATTGTTTCATTTGAATCGGAATCTAGTGCTCCTCTGGGACTTAAATCCTGATATCCCTCTCGGGTGGTAATTTCCGTGGCCTCCCCACAGCTTCTGCCCACCAGCTGGAGGTGGAGCGGCTGCTCTGGCTTCTCTTGCCACTTCCAGAGCAGTTTCTTTCCCCTCCACTCTAAGAAAACCCAAGCTTCATCTCAGTCTGTCAGCTGGCTCCATTGTGGCTGACATCTACTGATGTCTGGATGGTTTTCCTTCTTTGTTTGAGGACCTTTGCTCCTGGTTCATGACCACTCTGTTCAGGATTACCTCTGACTTCATGACTTCATTCGTAGTAATTTCAATATGGCAGAGTTGATCTAACACCTGGCTCCTCAGTTCCTTGACCTTCTCTCTGCTAAGAATGCTTATGTTCACCTTACTTTTGTCCCTTCCTTCTGAGATCACATGCTTAGAACTAGATCTAATCATTATCAATCACAGCATCTCCCAAGAATCTGAATTTCCTGCCTCATGTTCTCTGAACACCACCTCCTCTCCCAGAGAGAGTTCCAGGCCTTTCTCTCTCTCGCTTTGTCTCTCTCTCTTTTCCCGTCCTCAATGATCTTTAGGTACCACTGTGACGTCTAATCTATTGGGAGGATTGCTTTGCACTTTCCTCACCAACCCAATGTTCTTGACAACCAACTATTATAGTTATGCCTTGCAAACACCCCAACCCCACCCCACTCTTGCTTTGTGGTATTCACTTGAGAAAACTAAAATCTTGATTGTATCCAACACTTTGCCTACTTTACGCCTGAAACTATACAGATGTATGTGATTAGAAACAAACACAAAATCACACATCATTATTTATTTCATGTTCATAACCAAGAACAGAGAAGTAGACTTTTCCTGCTGCTGAGTAGTAGTAGTATATGTTTTTAGTGCATTCACTCCCCTATTTTCCTGGGCCATTTACAAATTCTCCTTTTGTATTTAATCTCATACATAATGGATTACACTATATCAGACTCTTGGACAGTTTATTAATATACTATACTCTTTAAAGCTTTCCTGAGAGCTCTATCACCTTATAGCTGTGTGATCTTGGGCAAGTTGCTTAACTTCTCTGTACTGCAACTTGCTCATCTATAAGATGAATATATTGTACTTATATCATTGGATTTTTGTAAGGATTAATTGAACTAATATCTATAAAGTCCTGAGCATACCACTTGATACATAGCTGGGACCCAATATATATTAAACTATTACTGCATTTACTTTTTTGAGCCAGGAATTCCATTTTCCTACTCCTATAAACTCCTACTAATCTTTGAAGCCCAGGAAATAAATTTTCCCTTCTGAAGAATTTGTCATGCCTTGTATCTTTCTATAGCATCCTGTGCAGGTCTATTGCAGAAGTCATTACATTGTATTGTAATTGTTTCTTATATAACTGGCTCCTCAGCTATAGTATCTTGTCCTTGATAACACCCCATATGTCTTGTTTGAAGTTGCCTCTTGGGTGGATCACTTGAACCCAGGAGTTTCAGACCAGCCTGGGCAAGAGGGTGGAATCCTGTCTTTACAAAAAAATACAAAAATTAAAAGGGCATGGTGGTGCGTGCCTGTAGTTCCAGCTACTCAGGAGGCTGAGAGGTGGGAGGATCTCATGAGCCCAAGAAGTCGAGGCTGTAATGAGCCATGATTATGCTACTGCACTCAAGCCTGGGCAACAGAGACCTTGTCTTTAAAAAAAAAAAAAGGAAGAAAAAAGGCAAGATATGGTGACTCATGCCTGTAATCTCAGAATTTTGGGAGACCAAGGTGGGTGGATCACTTGAGGTCAGGAGTTCAAGGCCAGCGCAATCAACATGGTGAAACTGCATCTCTACTAAAAAAAAAAAATATATATATATATATACACACACACACACACACGTGTATATATATATATATATACAAACAAACACAAAATCACACAGCATGATTTCATGTTCATAACCAAGAACAGAAAAGTAGGCTTATATATACACACATATATATGTGTACATATATACGTTATACATATATACGTATATATTATATACTTATATATACATTTTTATATATAATATATAATATAGATTATATATAATCTATATCATCTATTTTTTATATATATATATAAAAGTCAGGAGTGGTGGAGCATGCCTGTAGTCCCAGCTACTCAGGAGGCTGAGGCAGGAAAATCTCTTTAACCTGTGAAACAGAGGTTGCAGTGAACCAAGATACTGCCATTGCACTCCAGCCTGGGCAACAGAGCGAGATTCCATCTCAAGAAAAAATAAATAAATAAAAAATAAATAAAAATAAAGTTGCCTCTGAATCATCTGGCTTAGTGACTGGCAAAAAAATATGCTAGTGCTGTGAATAAAATAGTTAATAAGTTAGTTAATATTTTTGGTAAAATGTGATACCTCTCATGTTTAGAAAAATTGTCAAAAATTATTCTCAAGTAACAAATTAGTTTTGTTAAGAATTACTTGAAGACAAAGACAATGGTAGAATTTGAATACTGCTTAATGTCCATACACATAAACATTACGACTAATTAGTCCAGAGCATTGAATGGATATTATCAGTTGTATATGTAGCCCATTATCAGGGCTGATGCTAGACCTAGGATCCCATTAAACACCAACCCGGATATGGTTTGGCTCTGTGTCCCCACCCAAATCTCATGTCGAATTGTAGTCCCCATGTGTCAGGGGACGGACCCGGTGGGAGGTGACTGGATCATGAGGGCGGGATTTCTCCATGCTATTCTTATAGTAGTAAGTGAGTTCTCACGAGATCTGATCATTTAAAAGTATGGCACTTCCCCTCACTCTCTCTGTCTCTCTCCTGCTTTGCCATGGTAAGACATGCTAGCTGCTTCTTCCACCACGATTGTAAGTTCCCTGAGGCCTCCCCAGCCTGTGAAATTGTGAGTCAATTAAACCTCTTTTCTTTATAAATTACCCAGTCTCAGGTAGTTCTTTATAGCAGTGTGAGAATGAACTACTAGAACGCCACTTTCCATCACAAGGTCCTGTCAAACTAGCCCAGTCTTAGGTCTGTGTGTGTTGAGATGCCTTTCAGAGTTCATGGTTTATTCTGCTATGGATTTGACAGACAAATGTATGAACTGGTTCTCCACATAAGCTCAGCTTCAGACTTCAATGTGAAAGGCTTCCATCTTTCTGCGCCTTGGGGGTTCTATGGTACTCTTACCTTTTCCTTGAAAAACTCACTTTCAAAGTTGCCCAGGATCATAAAATGCTGGAAAATTAAATGTTTGATTTGAGACTGGCGGGACAAATGGCTATCTTACTGCTATTGTTTTTGATGCATTTGTCCTACAAGTTTTTATCTTTACCTCTTAAAGAAGATTTCTTAACAGAAAACATATAAGCAGATATTATTGTATGCATTTTACTGATGAAATGTGAAAAACGAGGAGTAGGTTGCTTATCCTTGTGTAAAAGTGAGCCATCCTCAGGTCTGGGAATCGTTGTTCTACAGCCTTAACACACTTTCCCTTGCTCTTTGAGTTGCCATCACTGGGGCTTGACTCATACAACAAAGAGCTACTATTTAAAGTTTATGTTTGGACATATCACTTTTCTAAGAGAAGGTGGGAGAACAATGAACAAACTGTCACTATTTATAAACAGTTTTGCTGAGGGCATTACAAAGTGTGAAGAACTGTCAGCTGAAAGAAGATCTATTGGTTCTCTGGCTTTCTAGCATCTGGGAAAGAACCGAGAGGCCAGTTGAAACCTCATACGATTCAAAATTATATTACATTTTTCATGGTTAGCTCGTTTCCCCTCCGTTTTTGAGTGGAGAACCCCTACAGGGGCCTTTCCCCACCCTCTCTCTACATCCACCCTAACGGGTCATCTAAAACTCTCTTAGGGCAATTTCTCAAGAATTACACAAAGAAATATTATACATGTAAAAATGCTAGAAGGGAACCATACATATATCTGCATTCATTTTGAAACTTAAATATCCAGGGAAAGCTGCTTTATAGATTTAATTCTTCAGGTAAGTTTTGAGAAACTGATTGTCCTTATGGTTGATTAATCTGTTATAAAATAGTGAAAACATGCAAAGTACAAGGAATTCTTTAACAAGGCAGCCCTTTGTTACTTGTAGACTACTATCTTCTCCCTTGAAACTGCAGTATTTGTACAATGAACTATAGGATAACAAAAGACCCCTAACAACAGAAATCCAGAGCTATGGAGCACAGACCTCAAGCCAGTTGTCTTTCTACTAATAATGAGAATAATATTATTAGTAGTCATCATTCACTACCAACTGATTTCTAAGTGCCAACTCCTGTGCTAAACAATTAAATACACAGATTTGTCTTGTTTAATTCTTCTAAGAACCCTGTGAGATTGTTCTTTTATTACCACTTTACAGAAGTGGCAATTAAAACTCACAGAGGTGGCCAGGTGCGGTGGCTCATGCCTGTAATCCCACCCCTTTGGGAGACTGAGGCAGGTGAATCATGAGATCAGGAGTTTGAGACCAGCCTGGCCAACATGGTGAAACCTCGTCTCTACTAAAGTTATAAAAAATTAGCTGAGCGTAGTGGTGAGCGCCTGTAATCCCAGCTACTCTGAAGGCTGAGGCAGGAGAATCACTTGAATCTGGGAGGAGAAGGTTGTAGTGAGCAGAGATTGCACCACTGCACTCCAGCCTGGGAGACAGGGTGAGACTCTGTCTGAAAAAACAAACAAAAACAAACAACAACGAAAAACAAAATGAAAAACAAAAAAAAATCTTCACAGAGCCTGAGTCACTTGCTAAACTCACTCAGAAAGTAAGGAAGTGTGAAGACTCAAAGGCCTGTATTTACTTCATCCTCTTTTACTCCTACTTCTCAGATCAGCAGATTACAAATCTTTTCCCAAAGCTACGCATTAGATGTGCTCCACAGCCAAGAAACAGACTTGGAAAGCCCGAATAACAGGTACAGTCATGATTATGTCAGGGTTTTAAAGTCAGCAAACATTTGAACTGAACAAGTAGGTATGGATTGCATTCTAATCCCAAGCTCAGTAATGTGTTAAACTCTAGATGAAAATAAGTGCTTGCGGTTGAAGAAGCTTGAGCCACTCTATTCTTATTCTCAGTCCTCTGCCAAAGAGCAAAAAATTCTGCCCCCTTGCCATCTCCCACCACCCACAAGCATTTTTTTCTGTCACCAAAGTCCTAAGCATTCATTTGGGTAGGGAGACTATGTGCTCCAGTTCGCCCTGGGTAGTAGTGGGTTATACCCATTGTTCTGATGTTTTCTTAATAAGCACCCACTAGCACTCTCAAAAGTGTTCTGGTTTGGACAATAATTGGTAATGAACTTTCCCCACGCATTATCTTGTCCCTGGAAAACCATTTGGGAAGGAGCATGAGAAAAATAAGGAAGAAGCTAAAAAAGTTTCTTCAACACATGGAGTGCCTCGACAGTCTACACTGAATCCTCTTCCATCCCCTTAATATGTTCTCCTGGGGGTTGGCTCTTTCAGCTGGTAAGTGTGGGGGCCACAGGAAATTGTGTACTTTCTGGCTTTCAAGCTCTGTGGGGGAGAGTTATTTCCTAGGGTGGAGGTCTTTTGATTAAATGAAGTTCAAGGCGCACAGTTTCTGACGAACCACTCAGGCCTCAACATTAATGCCAAACCCCTTTCTGAATTTGAAACTTTGGTAGCATCTGTGCTCTTAGAAACAAGCAAGCAACTAGACATTCCACTGCTTCTGCACAGCAGCTGACACCACAGCTGGGAGCAGGCATCCTGCCTCGGCCTCCTGTGCTGGGCACCGGTGTCAGATGGAAACAGTTGTGAGGCTTGCTAGACACCTTCCTCCTTCCCTTCCCCACTTGGCTCTCGGCCCCTACTTCTTCATAAAACCCTGAGAGAGTCTGAAAGGGATGACCAACTTATTTGTCAATTTTAATGAGCATGGTATTTTCATACATAGAAATGACTGAATGAATTAAAACTTAATTTAGTTTGTGAAATTCAAAAGTAGCTGTGGTGCTGCCAGAATGCCACCTTTATTGGAGGCTTTAGGTTGATGTATCAGGATTCTATTTGCAGTCTGGGTGAATGTTTTGAACCATAACTAAGTCACCTCTGTGACTGTCTTAACGTGTTTTCATAAAGCCTGGCAAAATTATATAAATACACCATCTTCAGATTTTCATCCTTGCTCAGCTGTGTTGCAAAGGGGTTATGGGCCCCCACTGCAAGCACTATGGAAAAACACAGCTCAGCTGACAAATTAGTGGTATTTGGTGCTAATATTACTAATTCACCATTTGGAAGGGTTGCTCACTGAGGAAAAATAACATGTTCTATAAGTCACAGGAGAAACTAGGGAGATAGTTAATGGGTGTTGGCTCCTCTGCACATCTTGGTCACAATACTCTTCAAACAGCTGCTGACTTCCTGCCAATAGACATGGAAGTAATTGTCAACAAGATTTATTGTTACTTTCACATTTACACAGTGAGAGAGGAAAGGTTGAAAGAGTTCTGTGAAGTTCAGTACCGACTTCTACTGAACCGTAGCAACGCACCCTGATTATTGCTAATGTGTGCTACAGAAAGGTTTTGCATCATCTGAGGCTTTAAAGTCATTCTTCTTGTCAGGAGCAAATTCCCCCACCATCCTCAGTAATTTTTCCTAAGATCAATGAGCTGAGTGTCGGTTTGTTTTTTTCCACAGCGAAACGGTTGTTTTGCACGTGGTGAAGCAGAATTCTTCAGTGACAGAACTAGGAGTCGGATTTAGAGTGTGACCAACTAATCCCAGCCTGTGGAACGAACAGAAAACCTAACTTCAGAAAGAGGAGGCAGCTATTACAGAGTTTTCAAAGGGAAAGGTTTTGCTGACTAATTTAGAAAACGTCAGTGAAGGAATGTACTTGGTTAGAGAATATTCAAGAGCTTCTATAGTAACATAGTTTTTTTTCCATTTCAGTTCTATTGTTGGGATACCTGGTTTGTATGGATTTATGAAAGATTTTTTTCTCTCTTCAAATGGCATCTAGATCTGCAGGAGTAAAATTAAGATGATGAGGTTGCAATTTTCTGCTATTTGGATACATTTTTCTAAGAGTGAGGAGCTGGTGTGAGTGTCAAGAAATATTTGAGCAGACTGTAGGCTTCTCAAACCACGCATACAATTAAACCCACACACACCACTAAGGCACACAGAAGATTATCTCTTCCTTGAATTTCAGGATGGCATTTCCAGGCACAAGTAGCACCTGTTGGTGGCATTTCTCCCTGTAATGAAGGCCATCTGGATAGGAGACAAAAGTTGGGTATGAGGACTCTGGTAAGTGGAGAGAGAGCCTCTGGTACTGACTGAGGCAGCAACTGCTCTGAGGACTCTTAACAACTGTGGGGAAACAAATACATTGGACAAGGAGTCATTTATCTAAGCAGTATTTACACAGGCAGCAGGCATCTGAAAAGGAATGGATTTAGATTATGAAATCTTTTTTGTTCCCTATGCAAAAAATAGGCATGATGCAGGAAACCTGAAACCTTGTGACATTCTTCCTTGTCACTTGAACATTTACCATGGCGATGGTTTTCGTACCATTGAGCGCTTATCCCTTGATTATTTTTTAGCAAGGGAGGAGAATAGATAAAAGGAACCTATAATTTTAAATGCCACCTTTGAAAATTTAGCTACTAGTGGGGCAGTAGCTGCGTTGACCAGTAATGCTAGTCACAGTGGATGTCACAGAAGAACATAGCACTTGCTGTACTGAAATGACGAAGTGGCCCATTCAGCTTTGTATTTTGCATCTTAGAGTGGCACAAAGTATTTCCTGGAAGGCCATGGTGGCTTTGCATGGTATGATCCTTGAAGCAACATGGATATAGAATTCTTTGAGGATTAGTTATCAGAAATTCATGAGCGCTTTTGTCTTTTTTATACGTTTTGCTTTCAGAGCTCAGTACTTTTACTAGAAGATATACATTAATTTATTTAACAAATATTTACTGAGTATCTACTCTGTGCCAAGTGCATTGTTCCAGGCACTGAGGATCCAGCAGGGAGGAGAATGGCACAGAACAGGAGATAAATATCTGCTCCCTCCTTAGGCTCATATTCCAAAGAAAAGATCGTCATGGCAAAAATATTAAAATAAACGGCAATAAGTGAGCCATGGGGAAAGTAAAACAGGAAAGGAAGTATTTGGGGTGTGTGGAGAGGAGGATTTCAGTCTCAGATTGGGTGGCCAGAGGCAGCCTTATCAAAGGTGGCATTTGATGGCTGGGCGTGGTGGCTTATGACTGTAATCTCAGTACTTTGGGAGACTGAGGGTGGCGGATCGCTTGAGGTCAGGAGTTTGAGACCAATCTGGCCAACATGGCGAAACCCCATCTCTACTAAAAATACAAAAAAAAAAAAAAAAATTAGCTGGGCGTAGTGGCATGTGCCTGTAGTCCAAGCTACTCGGGAGGCTGAGGGAGGAGAATCACTCAAACCCAGGAATTGGAGGTTTCAGTGAGCCGAGATCGCGCCACTGCACTCCAGCCTGGGCAACAGAGCAAGACTCTGTCTCAATAATTAAATAAAATAAAATAACAAAAAAAGGTGGCATTTGAATAAAGCCCAAAGGAAAGTGAGGAGTAAGCCATGTAGGAGAAGAAGGTTCCAGGTCGAGTGAAGACGGGGTGCAAAGGCCTGGGCTGGCCTGGTACTTCAAGGAACAGCAAAGAGGCTGCTGTGCTGCGGAGATGGTAGGAGAGTGGCAGTAGATTATGGCAGAGATAACTGGGGGCCTGACTGTGTAGCATCTTGCTGGCCATTTTAAGGACTTTGGCTTTTCCTCTTTGAGTAAGATGGGAAATCACTGGAAGGTTTTAAGAAAAGAAATGACTTATTTGAAACAATTTGCTGTCTGTGTTGGGAAAACTTCATAGAGAGGCAAGACTGGAAGTAGAACAGCCAATTAATGTATTACATTGCCTTTGGCCTTTATCTGTACCATTGGCTCTCCTGGGTTTCCACTTGCCAGTCCACTGCAAGTGCAGATTTTGGACTCCCTAGCTTCTATAATTGTACAAACCAATTCCGTATATGAAATCTCATATTTTTATGGTGATAAAGTAGGTGTGTTTCTATCTATCTATCTATCTATCTATCTATCTATCTATCTATCTATGTATCTATGTATATCTATGTATCTATGTATATCTATGTATCTATGTATGTATCTATCTATCTATGTATTTATCTACTGCTACTGAAATAATGCAGGCAAGAGAGAATACTGGCTCAGATTCGAATGTTAGCAGTGGAGGTGGTGAAAAGTGGTAGGATTATGAGAATATTTTAAAGGTAATGGGTCAAGGAGATTTGCTGCCTTATTGGATATGGAGTATGTATAGTGAATTGTCCTTAAATAATCCTTTTACAGCTTCTAGGACTAGACACACAAACTTTTGCATTTGTTGGAGAAGTCCCAGTTCACCCCACCTACAGTTTTCTTGGTTTTTAAAACTTTGATCATAGTTTTCACCAACACTTTGCTAGACAGAAGACTAAATACTATTCTCATACAGTAAGCTTCTGCCTGCTCTCCTCTTGACCTCCTTCAACTCCATTAGGGTGACCTAATTTAGGTGAGTGCAGTTCTCCATGTAAGTTATGCTGTGTCTTGATGTGCAAATCAATATGACATTTATCCAGAAAAATGTATTACTATTCCACCCTCTTTCTTCCATGTTCCCTCCTCCCTGTACTGTCAGGAACAATATATCTAAATATAATATTGATCAGTGAATCCCAGTACTGAATACACTTTATTTACTTAACTGGATAATGTGACTACTTCTGGTCAGCAGGATTCTTTCAATAATTCTAGTAATGGTAATTTTAAATAATATTTAATGAGTCTTATTTGTAGCAAGGGCCTATTTTGGGCATATTATACTTATTTTCTCATTTAATCTTCACAGCCATTCTCTGAAGTAGGCACTAATAAGGAACTGAGTTTTAGAGAAACCACCTGCCTTCCTTAAGGTCCTATAACTAGTAAGTTTCAGCTGAAATCTACCACTAATTATTTGGCATCCTTGTTGTATACATTTTACATGTTAACTTGGAAGGTGGTTTCCATGACATTAACATTTAAATCAGTGAACTTTGAGTAAGCACGTCACCCTCCATAATGTAGGTGAGCCTCATCTAATCAGTTGAAGGCCTGAATAGAACAAAAGGCCTCTTGAAATGAGAAAGAATTCTTCAGCACATTGCCTTTGGACTTCATATGTGCCATTGGCTCTCCTGGGTCTCCATTTTCCAGCCCACTGCAAGTGCAGATTTTTGGACTCCTTAGCCTCTATAATTGTACAAACCAATTCCTCATACTAAATTTTATATTTTTATATTAATAAAGTAGGTATCTATCTATCATCTATCATCTACCTAAATGCACACGTACTCAAACATCCTATTGGTCCTGTTGTATGGAGACCCCTCACTGATACACTTGGAGTTAAAAAAAGTCTTATTGAATAAGACTTATCTTCTGAAGTGCAGTCATCATTAGAAATTCAGTTTAAGGCTCTTTAAGTCTAAAGGCATTTAATCAGTTACATCCTGGGATATAGAATTTCTGTTCACGTAAGAACAATATCTGCCTCCTCTCCATCACTATTGTTTCTATGCTAATTTGGGTTCCAAATGACCAAGCTCTGCCACTAGTGTTATACCATTTCAATCCTGTCGAATAATAACCACCCTGCATATCTCTACTGCATGAATTAAAAGCAACTCTTTCATTCTATCTTTCTGCTTAATAACCTATAATGGGTATTCTTTTTTTTATTAAGTTGATAGAACACCTTATAATAGTTTTTTTTTTTTTTTGAGGACTAATGAAAGCACGATTAATTCATTATTCTGAAAGTGTTGCATGGTTCTCCAACTTAGAAAACTCAAGGAATGATTTCTAATTACTATTGGATATAAAACTGAAAAACTTATTTTTACAAAGTTTTTAGATTAGAAAACACCAACACAAAACTAAACCCTACTTCCTGGGAACAAATTAACCTTTCCTCAGCATCTAGGTGAAGTTTCTGGGATATTGTTGCGTCCTGCCCACCATTTCTTTAAAAAAAGTTTGCTAGTCTAGATTTTCAAGGCAGATGCCCTTCAGAGGTGCCAATCCTGGATATATTCAATAGAGATCAGCAGCGTGTACTGGAATAGAAATATCGGTAGAGAAACTAGGAGAAAATGGTAAGATTCTGTATTGTTTTAAAAAGATTACAATATAATTACTATTTTATTTGTACAATTATACAAGGATAAAAAATTTTTTTCTTAATTCCAGGTTCAGTTCATTTAAAAAAGGTCAGTGAAATCAGTTAAGTCTATGAGTAAATTAAACATCATTTACCAAATATATAATGAGTAAATGTAATTTACTAAAACAAAGTAAAACAAATATCATAGTCTGGAGGTTGATAATATATAATCTTTCAGTTTAAGAAGTCAGAATTTCATAAGAAAATTGTCATGTAAATGCACTAGTTTGAATTTAATGTCATAATGGCAAGACACAGATTAAGTATAAAGCTGACTTAAAAAAAAGGGTTTGGAACCCAAACTAGCTATTAATTATGGCCTTATGGTCCTGAGGTCTCAGACTGGCATGCATTTATTCTCCAGCCTTTCTTTTCTTTCTTATGTATTTATTTTAAGACAGGGTCTCATTCTGTTACCTGGGATTGAGCGCGGTGGCGCAATCATAGCTCACTGCAGCCTTGAACTACGGGGCTGAAGCAGTCCTCCCACCTTTTATATATCAGGCAGAGTAAGATGCAGAGGAGAAAGCAAGGAGTATGTAAACAAATGACTTGGGTTTATTTCTTTGCTTTGTAATTTCTCCTTAACTTACCACATTTAACCTTTGTCCACTTAACCTGCCTGAGCCTTTTTTGCATATGTAAGGACTGCTGGGATAATTAAATAAGATAATTTATGTTGGGATAAGTAGCAGGCAAAATGCAAAGATTCAAGAATGATTTGGTCTGCAAAATGGTCGGCATTACTATAAAGCAAGCATCAGTAAACCACAGTATAAGGACCAAATTTGACCCACTGCCTGTTTGCAAATAAAGTTTTATTGACACACAGCCACACCCTTTAACTTTTTTATTGTCTAAGGCTGTTTTCACACTGTAAAGGCAGCGAGTTGACTAGTTGTGGCAGAGGCAGCCTGCAAAGCTTAAAATATTTACTATTAATATCAGACAGTTTACAGAAAGAGTTTGCTGATCCTTGCTAAAACCAGTATAAAGATCACCATTAAGTAGATAGTTGACATTCCCTTAACAAATCATTTGAAGATTCCATGGAGTTGGAAGCAAAAGATTGATATTTGAGAAAAATTTTGGTCCTCTGTCTATAAAACCTGCAGGGAGATAAAAATAAAACAACAATCAATAACAAACTAAGAACCCTTGCCACCCAATTCTATGGCAGAATATAACACCTATGTTGCTAGAGGCAAGGGAACTCAGATCCCAAGTTTGGGGCTTGGGGTTTGATTTGGCGTCTCTAAAGTTCAAGTGGTTTAAAATGCAACAATGTGGTTTCTTCCATAGTGATATATATTTGTCTTTTTGCCTGAACTGCATGGTGAGTATTAATTAAAGTACTTTTCTGCACAAATTTGTTCCTCAGGGAGGAAGAGAATACTTTCACAATGATTTCACTATGCTGAGATTAAAAAAAAAAAAAAATAGCAGGGGAGCATAAAGGTCCATGACCCATTTCATTAGATTTAATCTGTTCTTTTTCTGTACCTCACAGAAAAAGATATTTCTCCTTTTCTCCCTTAATCTGCCATAGCTACAGTACAGAACAGCAGTGAAGTGCACGGACTTTGCAGCTGATGCTGTTGGTTTCAAATCCTGCCTCTGTCACATACCAGCTGTGTGACCTTGGGAAATCACTTAACTTCTCTCCCCCTCAGTTCCCTTATTCATTAAGCAAGAATAATAATGGTACCTTCCTTGTATGGTTTGTCGAAAGGACTACATCAGTTAATGCATGTAAAGTGCTTTTAACAGCATTTGGCACATAGAAAGCACAAAAATGCAATTTGCTGTTATTATTATCATCATCACTATTATATTGCTTTCTTCAGAAGACACTTATTCCAGTGCTTGAGACATTTTGAGTCGTGTTTTAGGTAAGATATTGCTTATACTTTTAGTAAGAAAAAAAATACACTTCTGTCAATGGATATAGTTATTTCTGATTCAACTAAATGCATATCTATATTGCAGATATTATTTGCCTAACACTGTACTAGATTGTTGGCATTAAAAAAGTGACATCATGCCTGCTCTCAAATAATTTACAATCTAGAAGAAGAGGTAAAATATATGCATATGAAACAATTAGAGATATGGCTGCATTATCCTCATTAGCTCATCACTCAACTTCGATTTATTGATAACTTATTCTTGCCAGAGTCTATATTTGCTGTTTTACATACATTACCTTAGTGAATTCTTACACACTAATCTTGCAATAAAATATTCTTATTCATGTTTAACACAGGAAACACATGAAGAAATGGCAGCTCAGAGAAGTTATATGACTTTCCCAAAGTCATATGTACAATAATACTCTGTCCCTATAGTCACTAAAAATATATGATTTCAAAAATTCTTGATCTCTTTACATAAGCTTATTAAAAGGCATATAGTCAGATTCAAAACAAGTGTTACGTGCTACATGGTTTCAAAGTTAAAAATAAGAATGTGAAAGGCTAGAAAAAAGGGTGGGGCAGACTTGGTGAAGGTTTCAGTGATGATTTTTGGTGGTTATTTTAATTCAGCACTACTGCTTTTTGTGTTCAAAGATTTACTCTTGGAGATCAGACATACATGCATTTATTATATTAATTTTTTCACATTAAAAAAATTAAAGTGGCATTTATTTATGGGTTACAAAGTTATGTTATGATTTATGAATACAATGCAGAATAATTAAATCAACCAATTAACATATCCATCACTTCAAATACTTATTTTTTCTGGTGAGGACATTTGAAATGTACTCTCTTAGTGATTTTATCTTATGTTTTTTGAGACAGAGTCTCACTCCATTCACCCAGGTTGGAGTGCAGTGGCATCATCATGGCTCATTGCAGCCTTGAGTTCCTGGGGTCAGGTGATCCTCCCACTTCAGCCTCCTGAGCTGCTGAGACTACAGGCACATGCCACTATCCCTGGCTAACTTTTTTTGTACTTTTTTTGTAGAGATAAGGTTTCGCTATGTTGTCCAGGCTCCTGGGCTCAAGTGATCTGCCTGCCTTGGCCTCCCAGTGTTGGGATTATAGGCTTGAGCCACCATGCCCAGCCTCTTAGTAATTTTAAAATGTACAATACAGAATTACCAACTATATTCACAATGCCATGTGATATATCTTTAAAAAAATCCCAACTTACTCATCTTGTTTAACTGAGCCTTGGTACTCTTTAACCATCATCTCCCCAGTTCCTCCACCCCCAGACTTTGGTAACCATCATCTAATCTCTGCTTCTTTGAATTCAGTTTTTAGATTCCACATGTAAGTGAGAACATGTGGTATTTGTCTTTCTGTGCCTGGTTTATTTTACTTAGCGTAACGTTCTCCAATTTCACCTAGGTTCTCACAAATGACAACATTTCTTTATCCTTTAAGGCTGACTAGTATTCCATTGTGTGTATATACTACATTTTCTTCATCCATTCAATCCATTCTTCTGTTGATGAACACTTAAATTGATTCTATAACTTTGCTATTTGAACAGTGCTGCAATGAACATGGGAGTACAGATATCTCTTCAATACACTGATTGTAAATTTTTTGGGTAAATACCCAGAAGTGAGTTTACTGGATCATATGGTAATTCCATTTTTCGTTTTTTGAGGAACCTCTGTAGAGATTTCCATAATGGCTGTATTAATTTACATTTCTAACAACAATGTATAAGGGTTCCTTTTCTCTGCAGACATACATTTAAATACATGCCAGAGAGCCTGTAAATGTCACTATACCATTCTATATTTTGCTTTATACAATAGATTTTTTTTTTTTTTTCCAATATGGAGTTTCGCTCTTGTCATTCAGACTGGAGTGCAATGGCACAATCTTGGCTCACTACAACCTCCAGCTACTGGGTTCAGGTGATTCTCCTGCCTCAACCTCTCGAGTAGCTGGGATTACAGGCATAGGCCACCATGCCTGGCTAATTTTTGTATTTTTAGTAGAGACGGGGTTTCACCATGTTGGCCAGGCTAGTCTTGAACACTGGACCTCAGGTCACCCACCCGCCTCCTCAGCCTCCCAAAGTGCAGGGATTACAGGCGTGAGCCACCATGCCAGGCCCACAGTAGATGTATTTTTAAAATAAATCGAAACATCATATCTTGGCATGTTGTGGGTACTTATTAAATACTAGCTAAAAATTAATGAATATATTTACATTGAATTTACACTGTATTTTCAGAGCTGCCTTATTTTTATTTCTGACAGATATTTAATTAGTTGTGTTCTTGCCACTCTACCTTGAATTATGTCTGTTCCAACAGACTCTACAGCAAGTAGTGTCACGTGAATACACACTTAAATGTCTGAGAACCCACTAGTCAAAAAACTCCAAAGTACATCCTTTTGAAAAATACTATTTTAATGTAAAAAAACAAACCAAACCAAAAAAACCCCTTGATTTATCTAATCTCTAGCTTCAGTGTTTTGAATGTATTGTATTTTCTTAAAATACATTTTATAGAATGTTAGAGATAAAATTCAGCAAACTTGCTATTAAAATGGCGAAAAATAAAAAGTCATATTTGTATGTGTGCTTAGGGGCATAATTTTCTCAGCTGTAAAAGATGTGCTTGGAGAGAAGATGTGGGATTTTAAGAGATCTACACTCTATTTTATAATTCTATTGAGAATTTTACATAAAATGGAAGCAAATATTATCAATTGTTCCTTTAGTCCAATATTTTTCCAAGTGAGCTTTGAGACCTACCTGCATGGGCATCACCTAGGACATCTATTAAATGCAGCTTCCTGGGCCTCATTACAGACATATCAAATCAAAATGTCTGATGTGAGGCCCCAGAACATATATTTTGAGCAAAGATGCCAGGGTATTTTTACACACATTAAGATAAGAACCACTTTTTCAGTCCTGAAGAAGCCTGAAAAACATTATCTAGACTACTTAAGTTTTTGAAAACTGATATTTAAGTTACATAGTTACTAATATGAAATCTAGAGAACACAAAAATATATATCCAGAACATCACAAGTCCTTCCCAATTAAAAATTTTACACTTTAAAAATGGAATATAGGCTATCAATAGAACAATGAATAACCTAATTGAGATGGTGGTGTAATCCTTAACATTTATCTCTGAAATTAAAAATATTATGAAGTTGCAATTTGTGCCTCTTTACCAATGCTGGAGTGAGGTGAGCAGGAGGAATGAAATGTTTAATTTTAGCAACTGATAAGATTTGTAGTCTTAACTCCTGTAAAAGCTGCTATGTTTTTCTAGAAGTTCATAGTCTTTAAATCAAACATATTTGAATTCTGCCCAATATTTTCATGATTACTGTGCAATATTTAAAAAATTAAAAATGATGGTAGCACTACCATTAAGACCTTAGGTCAAAGTCAGAATGTAATATTCTTTCCTACAAATCCTATCTTTGGTGGCTCAATTTTTTCCCACTAATACTTACAATAATTTTTGGCAACCCCCCAAAATCAAGAGAAAATGATCATGTCATGTTTATGATGTAAATGTCTGTAAATACTGAGTGCTTATGTTGCATCAATCTTTTTGCTTTGCATATTGTTATTTATGCATATTTCTCAGAGAATCCTCAAAATCAGCTTCCAGTTGGTATTATTACCGAGATTTTGCAGATGAAGTTATTGGACTGGATTGCTCTCTAGATAGGTTAAATAACTCATTTGTGTCACACAGATGGTTAGTGGCAGGGCTGGGAAGTGAGCTCAGGAACATCTGAGTTCATAGTCTGGGAGCTTAAAGAGCACCTTACCATATCTGACAACCCAGTCATAATTCGGTAACATGAGTAGTGGCATGAGATATTAATGAACCAAAGTAGAATATCTATTTCCTTGTGTGCTTAATCCCTTTGTCTGCTATTTTTTTTTTTTTTTTATCTTCCTAATGATACGAATATAGAGTAGAAGAGGGCAGTTTTCTGGCAAAGGCCCCACCCTCCAGCCTGGAAACTGTGGCCCCAAATGAGAACAGTGATCCCTCTTTTCCTGCCCAAATGTTGCCTTTTTGGCCTGCCCCGCCTCCCTGTCCTGTGCCAATAGAAATCCCAGACCTCAGCTGACAAAGAGACAAGCAACTGAACACGGAGAGGAGAAGAAGCAACTGAGCACCAGAAACTACAGATAGATGCAGCTTAACTTCAGACGGCACGACCTCGGAGATGAGCCTTGCTGCAGACAGCTGGGCTTCAGGGAGAGATCGTCTTCTTCCTGCTCCATCCTCTTTCCAACTCCCCTTTTGCTGAGAGCCACTTCTACTGCTTAATGAAATCCTCCACATTCATCACCTTTCAAACCAGTCATGTGACCTGATTCTTCCCAGATGCTGGACGAGAATTTGGGATGCACTGTGTGTGGGAACCCAAAAACTCTGTCACACTGACTCTTCACTGAACTGTTTAACACTTAAGCCATCGGTGGGTGGCAAAGCTAAAAGAGCATTAATTGTAACACACCCCTATATGCTGGAGCTGAAGCCCTAAAGCTCTCTTCCTGGCTCTGGCACCTGCTTGCCTGCATGCTCCCTCCCATGAGGGGTTGAGCCCAGTGGGCTTGAATGAGTGAAGTTGGTACTGAAGTGGCTGGCTGAACCCAGAGTAGGTGCACTCCAGTTCCCACTCATGAAAGGGTCAAGGCAACTATTCCATCTCATTAGCATATAGGATTATTAGTTTCATTAGCCAACTTGGGAATTCATCATGTTTGACTCACATATTTGGTGTCTAACATGCCTAGGGTTTGCACACATCCAATGATGCATATGTTAGGCTGCTCCTTCACTGATACGAAGAAATAACTGAGTCTGGGTAATTTATAAAGAAAAGAGGTTTAATTGGGTCATGGCTCTGCAGACTTTACAGGAAGCATGGTACTGGCATCTGCTTGGTCTAGGGAGGCCCCAGTAAGCTTACATTCATAGCAGAAGGTGAAGCGAGAGCAGACATGTCACATCGTGTGACCAGATCTCATGTGAACTCAGAGCAAGAGCACTTATGAGCAATGGGATGACCCAAGCCATTCGTGAGGGATCCACCTTCATCATCCAAACACTTCCTACCAGGTCTACAAAAGACCTCAAATAGCCAGGGAAATCATAAGCAAAAATAACAAAGCTGGAAACATCACACTAGTTTGGCTTCAAAATATACTATGAAGCGATCGTAACCAAATAGCATGGTACTGGCATAAAAGCAGACAAACAGACCAATGAAGCAGAATAAGACGACCAGAAATAAGTCCATGAATTTACAGTTATTTGATTTTTGACAAAGATGTTAAGAACACACAATGAGGAAAGAACAGTCTTTTTAATAAATGGTGTTGGGACAACTGGATATCCACACATAGAAGAAGGAAAGTAGACTCCTATTTCTCACCACATAAGAAAATAAACTCAAAATAGATTAAAGACTTAAATATAAGATCCAACTGTAAAACTACTAGAAGAAAACATGAGGAAAAAGCTCTACGATCTTGGTTTGGGCAGTGGTCTTTTAGGTACAGGTAATACAGCACAGGCAACAAATGCAAAAATAGACAAATGAATTACATCAAACTAAAAAGCTCTGCACAGTCAAGGAAATAATCAACAGAGTCAAGAGACAACCTACTGAGTGGGAGAACATATTTGTGGACCACACATCTGATAAGAGGTTAATATCCAAAGCATATAAGGAACTCAAATAACTCAACAGTAAAAAAACAAACTGCTTTAAAAAATGGGCAGAGGATCTGAACATATACTTATCAAAAGAAGACATACAAATGGCCAAGTGTATAAAAACAGGGTCAACATCAATAACCATCAGAAAAATACAAATTAAAACCACAATGAGTTACCACCTCACACCTGTTAGAATGGCTAATTATCAAAAAGACAAAAGATAAGACGTGTCATAGAAGATGTGGAGAAAAGGGAATCGTTGCATACCGTTGGTGTGAATGTAAATTAGTACGGCTATTATGGAAGACAGTATGGAGATTTCTCAAAAAATTAAAAATAGAACTACCATATGATCCAACAATCCCCCTACTGGATATGTATCCAAAAGAGATAAAATCAGTGTGTCAGAGAAATATCTGCACTGTCATGTTCATCGCAGCATTATTCACAATAGCCATGGTATGGAACCAACTTACATGTCCATCAACAGATGCATGGATAAAGAAAATGTGGTGTATATACACAGTGATAGACTAAAATTTAAAAAGGGAAGTCATCAGATTTCAAAAGCAGGAAAATCCAGTACAGAAGAATTGTGAAGTGAAATCCCAGATCAATAGGAACCCTAGAGAGAAATGAGTTCAGATTGGAGCAGGTCAGAGCACAGAATTTCATTTTAAGCTTTTGATTGATGGAACACAAGCTATGATATAAAAGGAGTTTCCACTACCTATGCAAATGGAGAATTCTTAAGGCTGAGAGTGTGAACCTTGAGCAGGAACCATGAACCTTCAAGCAGGCAGGAATAGGACTGGATTTAGAACATACCTAGATTCCTCAAGGACACAGTACTTATAGGAAGAGGGATGGGAAAAGAGCAAGAAGATGGAAATGTCAGCAAGGCTGAGTAAAATATCTAAAGCAAAGAGGACTTGTTTGGAATTCTAGAAAGAGATACAGACATCATATAGAGTAATAGAAGAGTCAGAATTTTGTTTGTTTAGGCAAAGATAGGGCTTACTACCTCATAATTTCGTTCAAGTGGAGGATAGAGTAGAACAGGCCATAATTTTCCATGCTTCTCTTTAGGAGATGCCAAAGGTAGTGCTGGGTGGTGAATTTATCTAGATGGCTCAACTTCTAAATGAATGGAAGTGCTGTGTTTCAGGGAAACTTCTCAGGCAGAGTCTTCAACAGAATTTGAAGCCAGACCTCAAAAGATCTCTCAAGATTTAGTTATCAAGGGAATGTACTGAGTCCCCTGAGCAAATGGCTGAGTTCTCCGGCAGCAAAGATCTTTACAGAGCACTCATCTTTACAGAGAATAGACTCAAGTTGTATCTGAGAGAATTGTGTGTGTGTGTGTGTGTGTGTGTGTGTGTGTGTTGTGAGTGAGGTATGTGTGCATATCTTTGGGACCACAAATATTTGTTAGTGAATGAGAAGAAGCACAGAAGAAATGCTAAAGAGAAGCACTTAGAAAGGCATACTAAGGACAAGAGAAAATAGATGACTTTGATAGGGTGCCATGTCCAGTTTATTATATTTTATAATATTCCTATAAAGGACATAGTATGATGTTGCATTTTTACAACATTTGGCATAAAGAACAATATTATTGTTTGAAATTTGATCCAGAAATGGAATAAAATTAAATTAGGACCGGCCAAGATTCAACTCTTCAGAAAATAATTTCCCATTCTTGTTGCATATAGGCTAACTAGTTCAGAATATGTTTCTACTTGCATGTGGATTAGTGGTTGCTGAAAAATAACATAAATTATCTTTCACAGGATTTAAGGAAGACTACATTAAAAGATGAAAGAAAACATTTTGTTCCAGGTCTGAAACATAGGCCATAAAAAGCTGGGATATAAGCCAGAAAAATATTGGTCTGAGTATCAAAAAATAGGATTATTCTGAAAGGTTAAAGACCAAGAGGCAGTATTAGAACTGTTGATTGAAGCACAAATTTTAACAATGAAGGGTGGGAAATAATAGAATTTCAGTCAATAACTTATAGCCTGGGCTAAGATCCAAAGTACATGTGTCAGAATATGGAAAGAAAACTCTATATAATTAGAGAATTTTTCTCTCAGTGGAGACTATGGAGCCCTCAGGATTTTATGAGACGTCTAGCGAAATTTTTGGGGGAAACTAAGGAATTTTCAATTCAAACCCATTGAGATTTGTTCATCAGTAGTTGTTAAGCTTTCAATATATTTTGACAATTGAACATAATAATAATTATTGTATTGCATGCACTTGCAGTGGCCTCAACTAGGATATAAAGAAAGTGGGGAAGAGAAGCAACCATTTTATGTATTTTATTAACTCATTCATTATATGAGGTGACATTGGTTATATCAAGATTGTATAATAGTCTATTCTAAAGTATGGATTTTTTTCATAAAACAGCATGAGAGTCTCATGCCAAAGTAATATGAATGTGAAAGAATATCCATCATAGAATAATAAAGGAAGGATAAAATCATTTTGCAAAATGAGACACAGAAGGCATTCACTCAGGTAGCTGCCAGTGGTTGTCTGATAAAAGAACTAATATTGTACACAGAGTCAGGTTGTAGACATTTGTATTGATGGTAAAGATGGCACTTCAGCCTTGCAGGTGGTATGCCGCAGGCACTACAAAGTGTATGGAGAAGTTGACTTTTAAATATATTAGTTCTGCCTGTGGTCTGGATTCTGTTCCACCATCTTCACTGTGCCATTTTGATGATCCCTAATTTTATCTTTTTGGGCCATAATGAGCCATAGTTTCTTCATCTGTGAAATAAGGGGGTCAGAAAAAATCTACCCATAGTTTTAAAATATTATCATATTTTGATAATAAAATATGATTTGAACTAAAGGAGATGCATGGTTAATTAACTGCAGCTCTGAAGGTTGACTACTTCTGCTGATCAGTTTCAAGAGGTCAATTTCTACCTAACAGGAAGCATTATGGAAAATGCTTACAATGATTGTGTAAAAGATGTTTGAGAAGGAAAAAGTGACTCAGAGTGTCTGTGACTGCTGGCTATGTGGAGCTAATGGGGAGTATTTCAATCAATTGGCTAACCTTGGCAGTGCTATACTGTGAGGAGGTCATTTAGAAAGCTGTTCCCGGATTAAAGAAGAAAGAAGGAAGGAATCTATGATAAAGAAAGCAAGTAAGGGAAAAGAAAGCAGAGTGTAAAGTTGTGCATGTGTGTGCACGTATGTTCATATGCAAGCAGCCATGTTTCTGTGCACATATATGCATTCCATGTTCTCATTTGAAAGATAAAGAGCTTTAACCAATCTATGGTTCCTCGCTTTCTCAATATTTCTTAGCTGAAGTTTCACATGAATATTCAGAATTGAAAAAAGTTTGATACTTCTTGCCGGTGAAACAGATATGAAGATAAAAGTTTCCTGTTACGTTCAGATTATTATAAGACTAAAATCCTGAGTTTTAGGAAAACGGTTTTAAATCTGTCAACCTTTTAAAAAAGCTATATTTCTGCATTCTTTGTACTACATTAGGGAAGTAAAATATGAACTTACAATAATAATACAGGGAAATATCTTTAAAGTATAACCTGTAACAATGGACCAAATCAGTTAGCAATTTAAGTCCTGAGCAATGAATTGGTCAGAGATACATTGAACTTGAGGTTATGAGAGTAAGTCTGAAGGAAGAGATATAGAGTTTAAGGGTTAATAACATAGATTTTAGAATCAGACAGATATAGTTTGAAATCTTTCCCTATCCCCTCAGCAACTGTTTGACCTTGGGCTATTAAAGTTTTTAAGCCATAATTTTCTGATATGGAAAAAGAAGATTATATTTCCTATCTCCTGGTGTTGTGAAATTGAAAAAGATTATGTATAGAATGCATTTAACACAATGCCTGGATCAGAGTGCACGATACATGGTCATTATAAGCATTTTAAAAACTTACTCTCACATAGTAGGTGCTTAAGAAGAAGAAGCATTTGTTTTTATTAATATTCTCTATAGTCATAGGTTCAGGAAACAAAAAAGTCAGGTTTATTACTGGTATGACTAATTACAACTGCATAAAAACTGTTAGTCCCTTTAAAAACCCACCAATGAACACATCATTATGCTTTCTTCTGTAAAATCCTCTGGGAGTAAATATACATTATACTTGATCAAGCTGCTAAGAGTTATGGGAAAGGGAAGTTCAATAAGTCACTGGTGGTAAGGCTTTGCCAAGGAGCAGGCCTGGGTGGAAGGTGGATGACTTCAGAGGTAGGAGAAATAGAGATTTAAGAGTATGGAAACATCACTGATCACAAAGCACTAGCTCAAGATGGTTCCCCTTCCTTCTCCCTCCCTCCCTTCCTCCCTCCCTCCCTCCTTTCCTTCCTTCCTTCCTTCCTTCCTTCCTTCCTTCCTTCCTTCCTTCCTTCCTTCCTTCCTTCCTTCCTTCCTTCCTTTCCTTTTCCTCCCCTCTCCTCTCTGCCTTTCCCTTCTCCCCCATCCCTTTTCCTTTCCATTCCCTTTACTCCTGTACTCAAGAAGTGATTTCATTTAGGAAGTGACAAACCAGACTGAGTATGTCTTATGTTAGGCTAGGCATTTTTGAGATATATGTGCACTTTCACCTGCTTTCTGTGAAACTTCAGGCTTCTCTTCAAGTTTATTTAAATTTTAAATAAAAATTTTAAAATATTTTATATTAATTTTAAAAGTTGCAACCCAAACCAAACAAAAGCAGAAGCAAAAACAAACCCCCAAGACCCAACAACAGCAGCAAACACTAATATGCGATAGTTGCCCATTTTCAGCACTTTAGAGACTATTAAGCACCCATGTGCACTGGGTTTAACTGGCTTTATGCAGATTTCAGTCTGTGGCTCCTTTTGTTTATTTATACATGTATGTGACCTTTCTACAAATGTGTAATTGATTAGGAAGAAGGGGGTTTTGCTCTGGTCTTTCTTTGAATTCAAGCCTGCACACGTCCACTCATGTAAAATTATACAAGTGA
Organism: Theropithecus gelada; assembly: GCF_003255815.1. NCBI lineage: Eukaryota > Metazoa > Chordata > Mammalia > Primates > Cercopithecidae > Theropithecus > Theropithecus gelada. The sequence continues at coordinate 110,133,820 of NC_037668.1, forward strand.
GTTCACTAGTTCAGCACATGTCTACTGTGCTCAGCTAAATGCCAGGCAAAGCTCAGGCACATCTGCTCAGCTCATGCTCTTATCATGGCTTATTAGACAATTGTGCAATAAGGAGTGAACTCTACACATTGTATCATGACCATATTGTACTAAAGATAGTGTCAGATGTTAATTGCCTAACTTAAATATACTCATAACTGTAACTGTTAAAATTGAGGTGAAATAATTGCTATTCAAACCAGAATCTGATGGCTAATTAAAAACAGGAAATTTCAAAACAAAATAAAATTTCATGGTAGATATCATAAAAATGATCAGGAGCAGATGACACAAGTCAAGTTATATAGTGCTCTCTGCGCAAACTCCTCATTGTGTTTGTGAAATTAAAATTTGCAAATTTTTTTTTCTGTGAATCCTGACAAGTTCTGAGGTTCTGAAATAAAATCTTGACCTTGAATATACATCTCTCAGCATCTGTTAGTACAATTTGAACCACTCAATGTTCTCGAAAACGTATACTTAAAAATGTAAATGTAAATGTCAATAGTGCCATTTGAAGCTATCATGTTGTAAGTAAGGGAAAAGCACAAGATATCAGGAAAATATTCATTCAACCCCCTGTTATTGATTTTGCGACAGTCATGGTAGATGAGCAAGCAATGAACATGCACTTATTGCCATTATTTTAAAATTCTATGTGAAAAGAACATTAAGAAGCTGCTCATGAAGAATTGTTTATTTTAAAAAGTGAAGCTTTTGCAATTGAACAGTTGCAAGTTGTAAATACTGTGCATTACACCAATTTGTTGGTTTTTATAAGAACGGACCATATAAGTAAATATATAGAATGTAAACTACTGGGTCAAACCATTTAAGCACATACAATAGGAAAAATGCTTAAGCTTTATGCTAATTTTTAAAAAATGGCATCAAATAAGTTGTCAAGAATGTATGGGTGTTGAAATTAGGATTGAGAAAGTAATGACTGGAAAAACTATAAGAGCTGTGATTCATTTGAGAGCGGTTGCCAAAATGGGGTTTAAAGAATTGTGGTATGTTCTGTAGACAACTACTCCCTATTAAGAAGATTAATGAGCATCTTTCAAAACAGTGTTTGGGTTTGTGATAGGAATTGCCAAATCTTTTTTCTTTTTTTTCTTTTTCTTTTTGAGACAGAGTCTCGCTCTGTCGCCCAGGCTGGAGTGCAGTGGCCGGATCTCAGCTCACTGCAAGCTCCGCCTCCCGGGTTCACGCCATTCTCCTGCCTCAGCCTCCCGAGTAGCTGGGACTACAGGCGCCCGCCACGTCGCCCGGCTAGTTTTTTGCATTTTTTAGTAGAGACGGGATTTCACCGTATTAGCCAGGATGGTCTCGATCTTCTGACCTCGTGATCCGCCCGTCTCGGCCTCCCAAAGTGCTGGGATTACAGGCTTGAGCCACCGCGCCCGGCCAGCCAAAGAATGCAGAATTTTTAGCATTATTTGTGGCTATATAGATGATGAATTCCAATATTCGCTTTTCAGTTGAGGACAGTTGGTTCTGCCAAGGCGAATTCGTGACACAAATCTTTCAAATGCGATAAGATTTGAACATGAAGATTGACGATGAAGGTAAGATTGAAGATGAAGAAAACTTTTCTTTTTTCCTCCCGATAGTACCACCATTAGCCAAACCTCTCTTAAAACATGATTGTGCTTGCTTTCATCTCTTGCTGACATTGTTAATAATCTGAAGGGACTCAATATGACAATGGTAGCCTGCCATGTTAATCTCGTTTACAGCTGCACAGAAAGTTCTAGCAAAAAAAATCGAAACAAACTTTGGATTCAATATGCAAAATAAAATAAATACAATTTTTATGAAACTCTGAGTGAATATATATATATATATATATATATATAAAATAGAGATGGGTATTGAGATAATACCTTAATGATATTAAATATTTCAAGATATGCATATCTTTTATATAGGCATATATATTTATATATATTAATAAATATTTAGATTTACTGAGAAAACTGTTCATCAAATATAATTCTGAGATACTGATAGCTGTTCGAATTGCAAATAAATTTTATGCTACTCTTCTTCCAAGTTTCCAGATGTGTTTAAATGAAGACTTCTGAGATGGCAAAGTGAAATGTTAAAAAATTTAGCAAGTCAGCCGGGCGCAGTGGCTCACGCCTGTAATCTCAGCACTTTGGGAGGCCGAGGCGGGTGGATCACCAGGTCAGGAGATTGAGACCATCCTGGCTAACACGGTGAAACCCCGTCTCTACTAAAAATACAAAAAATTAGCCAGGCGTGGTGGCGGGGACCTGTATTCCCAGCTACTCTGGAGGCTGAGGCAGGAGAATGGCGTGAACCTGGGAGGCGGAGCTTGCAGTGAGCTGAGCTCGGGCCACTGCTCTAGAGCCTGGGTGACAGAGCGAGACTCTGTCTGGGAAAAAAAAAAAAAAATTAACAAGTCATCTGTGTAAATCGGGATTTTCTCTATCCTATGCAAATGAAACAAATGCAGAGATAAATTGAATATTTATGCTGAAATCAGATTAAAACCATCAGTTATAGCACCTGGTTTCAAAGTTTCATTTACAGTTTAATAATTTTATTTATTGACTTTTTGAGTAAATGTTATGAATTTAAAATTGTAGATGCTTACTGAAACATACACTTGTTTATTTTTTAGTTTTAATTTTAATTTATTCATTTATTTTTGAGACAGGGCCTTGCTCTTTTGTCTAGGCTGGAGTGAAGTGGCACAATCAGGGCCCACTGTAGCCTCGACCTCCCAGGCTCAAGAGATCCTCCTGCCTCAGCCTTCAGAGTAGGTAAGACTACAGGTGTGCACCACCATGCCCAGCTAATTTAAAAATTTGTGGACCTGGGGTCTCATGATGTTCCCCAGGCTGTTCTTGAACTCCTGAGCTCAACAGATCCTCCTATCTTGGCCTCCCAAAGTATTAGGGTTACAGGTGTGAGCCACTGTGCCCAGCCATGTATATTTTTTATATTAGAGCATCTGTTCAAGATTTTATTTCTTTTTTTTCCTTTCACTTTTATAACTATACTGTCTTTCATTTGTATTCATTGAACATCTATTATGTACAAACAATGTTCTAGGTTCTAGGGATTTAAGGATGAACAAACCAGACAAGGCCCCTGATTGTATGAAGCCTGTACTCCTTTAGTAACAAAATACAATTGTTAATTTTTAAAAATGATATAGTTTTGTTTTTAACAACATGGTGGTTCTGTCCTGAATTTGCAAATTCTTCTTTTCCTACAGACTCTTGGCAATGGAGCAGACCTTCTGGAGAAACTTGGAATGAGCAATGAGCAGACTTTAGAATTAAGGCAGTGAGCACACGGAATATATTTGTTCAGAGTGAGTTGTTCAGAACCTAAGCTTGAAAGTTGGGATTTACTGTGTGGGGACAGAAGAAAAAGTGCAAAAACAAAAAGAAACAACAACAGTAAAGAAACCCACAGCACATGTAATAGCTGTGGTGTAGCTATTCATAGTAGTATAAAAGTTCTAAACCTAAAAATCAACCAACAAATATTTATTAACCACCAGCACCTTCCAAGGGACGCCATGAGAAATAAGTAAGAAATATTAGATATTGTCTTAATCCTTAAGAAGTTTGACAAACAATTCTGAAACAAAATTAGTCAATTAACAGACACAAACAGATGGAAACAATCTGTAAAGTGCCATTTAGAATCTATAGATAGATTTAAAGTGAGACTAAAGTAAAGCAACTAATTAAACTTTGTGGTTTTTTTGCCCTATTTTTGAAGTGAAAGTTCAAGAAAAGAGTGCCAAAGAAATATCAATGTAGTATGAAGGAGTCCAGGAACATGGCTAAGGATAGATGTAGTCAGAGATCACTGTACAACATAGAATATGATAGAGCCATAAAATAATGAAAGTGTGTGTGTGTGTACCAGCAAAACTTCTCTGTTCATACAAGTAAAGATTACAAAACTCTACGATAGGGATTAGCAAATTTTTCTTGTAGGAGTCATATAGTAAATATTTTAAGCCAAGCTTGTTTAACCCGTGGCCCACAGGCTGCATGGAGCCCAGGATGGCTTTGAATGCAGCCCAACAAAAATTCATAAACTTTCTTAAAACATTATGAGTTTTTTGTGGGTTTTTTTTTTGTTTTTTTTTTTTGTTTTTTTTTTTTAGCTCATTAGCTATCGTTAGAGTATGTTATGTGTGGCCCAAGACAATTCTTCTTCCAATGTGGCCCAGGGAAGCCAAAAGATTGGACACCCCTATTTTAGGCTTTGTGGGCCGTGTGGATTCTGTTGCAACTACTCAGTTCTGCCTTTGAAGCACAAAGGCAGCCACAGACAATATGTACATAAATGGCTGTAGCTGTGTTTTAATATAATTTCATTTGCAAAATCAAGTAGCAGGCTGGATTTGGCTCACAGAGCGTGAATTGTCAACTGGTGTTCTAGGAGATGCCTCAGATTTGGGTATTTCCAACCCGTTGCAGGACATCTGTGTGAGTATACAAGGTTGCCATGAGAGCTGGTAGAGCACTAGAGGACTGGGATTAAGACAGACAGACCATTGTTTTTAGGCAAATGGTGATTGAAAACTAATGGCTGGGTCCAACATGCAACCTCCACAACACCAGAGTATGTTTCAGGCAATAGTACCCAAAAGACCAGAGTGAGCAGCGAGTCATTGCAAAGGGTCCCGAGGATACCACTGAGGTCTCCTTCAGGTGCTGAGCTTTGAAATCATGTAAACGTAATCACCTCTGTGTTGTCCACACCTGCTGCTATGACAAAATGCCACGAAAATGGTTGATTTATAAAAAAGTAGAAATGTATTGCTTATAGTTTTGGAGGGTGAGAGTCCAAAATCAAGGTGCCAGCAGATTTGGAGTTTGGTGAGGGCCCAGTCTGAGCTTCCAAGATAGCACTTTAAACGCTGTGCCCTCACATGGTGGAGGACAGAAAGGCAAAAGGAGTAACATGTGAAGTCTCTTTTATAAGGACATTAATCCCATTCACGAGGGTGGAGCCCTTATGACTTAATCACCTCCTAAAGGCCCCACCTCTTAGTACTATCACATGGGCAATTAATTATTAATATATGTGTTTTAGGGGACACATACAGACCATAGCAGCTTTCTTGGCCACTACACCCAGGCATCATCCTGCAGAGAAGCAGAGGAAGAGGAGGCTATCAAAAAACTCAGCATTTACTAAACAGACCTTTAAGCTACCCAGAGGGTATCAAATTGCATTACATTTAGCTCTCTACCCCTTGCTACCCAGGAGGGAGAGGGTAATGGAGAGAGGTTGGTAGCTTATGAGAAAGTTAATGTAAGCAATAGGAAAATGAAGAATCTATTCTCTTTGCATGTCTGTGTGTAGTGTGAGTGAATTGTTATCTTACTAGTGGTATTTTAGTGTTGGAAAGCTCTCCTTTTGATAACACATGGCCATGTTGATTCTTACCCTACTCTTACCCCCAACCCATATTTTAATACTCCTGGAGGAAGGGCATGAAAGAGGGAGGAGGAACAGAAATATCTTTTACTCATTTCTACCAGCTAACAGTACCTTGGTGAGGTACTAAATACTAAAAACTTTCTAAAGATTTTGTAAAACTAAAAACAGAAAGTATTACAGATAGTTTCTTTTTCATACTTCAAATACAAAATTCTAATGTGTAACACAGTGAAAAAAACAACACACACACACGCCTCCTTTGACTCTGATTTTGATACTTACCTCTAGCAGATATTTAGTTCTCCCCCACCAACTCTTCCCTAACCTGTTCATTCACTCACCCCTACCTCAGCTAGTTAAGAATCACTGATTCATCCATATGCTATTCAATTAAGGGCCAGTGATACTGCATAGTAAAAATAAAAGATTTTTCTAGAAAACATACTTCTATTTTAAATAGATCATTGTTTTTGGACATAGTTTTATCCCTGTTAGGGGTTAAATTATTTGTTCCCCAAAATGTCTCTAAAAATGACATATGGAAATAGGGTCTTTGCAGATGACCAAGTTAAGTTGATATCATGAGGGTGAGTCCTAATCTAATATGACTAGTGTCCTTATTAAAAAGATGCAGAGATAGATTGTTACAGAGGGAAGACAATGTGAAGATGCACAATGTGAAAACACCATCTACAGGCCAAGAAATGCCTGTAGAAGCCAGGAGAGCATCAGAAGCCAGGAGAGCATCAGAAGCTAGGAGACCAACATAGAATACATTCTCCCTCACAGCCCTCTGAAGGAACGAATCCTGCTGACAACTAGATTTTTGACTTCTAGACTCCATAACTGGGAGACAATATACTTCTGTTCTTTGTTTTGTTTTGCTTTGTTTTTCACCAGACTGGAGTGCAGTGGTGCGCTCTCAGTTCACTGCAACCTCTGCCCCCTGGGTTCAAGCGATTCCTCTGCCTCAGCCTCCCAAGTAGCTGGGACTACAGGCGTGCACCACCACATCTAACTAATTTTTTGTATTTTTAGAGACAGGGTTTCACCATGTTGGCCAGGATGGTCTCTATCTCCTGACTTCGTGATCTGCCCGTCTCGGCCTCCCAAAGTCCTGGGATTACAGGTGTGAGCTCCCGCGCCTGCCCCACTTCTGGTTTTAAGCTACCCAGTTTATGGCAGTTTGTTATGGCCGCCCCAGGAAATGAATGTAACTTTAATTCAATGTTTTCATTTGAAAATGTAAGAGCCAAGGCTTCCACTGAGCATGTATGACGAAACTTTCACCCCGAGTCGCCCTGTATTTCCTAGGTAGCCCTTGCCAAACATCTTATTGAACATATTGAACTAATTCTACATATTTCTACCCACCTCTGGAAACAAGTTCATTTCGAATGGCAGTCATACACAAGTATATATAAATCACAATGGAAAAGTATCATCAAATGGCTTCTGCTGTTTTTTCAGGGCAAGACCCCGGTTGTGGATCTGGCTTTCCTCTGTTGACCCCAAAACCTTGGACACATGCCTCAAGGCAATGAAGGGAGTTCCCAACCCTGATATTTTCCCCCTCTATTAAATTCTTAGCATTTCTCCCCTGAAGCCATAAGATAAAGGTTGTGTCTTCAGAGCAAAAGAGAAATTCAGAGTGGGTAATTATCCTGTTAATTTTAAGGGTATAATTTTAGGCTCTGAGGTGGATAGTTTGTATTGGAATTATCCAGTTTGGTCGGGTAGAGAAAGCCAAAGAAAACACAAGTGCGACAGACTTTCATTTGGTTCCAAATCTGCGGCTTCTGCCCTTTCAGAGAGTGGTTTGAGCTTTGAGGATGAATTCCCTCTGTTGCCAGGTATTCCATTAGCGTACAGGATATTTTTGTGCTATTCTTTAGCATGCATGCATGGTATTGTGTAAGCTGTACCATAGGGAACAAGGCGTGATTAAAAACATTCGTGGCTCATCTTTAAATATAGAAATCATTATAATTGGATTAATTTAGGAAATACACAGTGATGCCTGAGTTTCCCCTCGAGAGCCAAATGTACATTAAGAGCTAAAATGTTCAAAAAGCACAGAGTTGACTTTCTCTCATATGAAAAATATGGATTCATAATTCAGACTCCCTTAATCCCAGGCTGCACTAAAGAAAGCATAACAGCTACATGCCATGTTGGGTGATAATTTTACTTGAGTCAAATCCATCTTCTCTCAAAACTGTGAATATGGATTTCTGCAGGCAAATCTAGCACTGAAAATTTGGTCCTAGAGGTACAACTGGACTTTTGAAAATGCCACTGGAAGCAGTTACATCAATCCTCGTAGAAGAAAGGGGAGTAGCTGGTGCAGGAAATATAAGTGATGGAATAGTCATACAACAAAATTTTCAACATATCTTTTGTATTGTAATGTTACTCATGACATGCCTATCAGTAATATTGTCAGAGGCTGTAATTGAAAAGATGTATTAATTATTATCAGTCACCTCCAGCACTCTTACAGCTGGTGGAGTGATGCCTTCGTAAAATGATGACATAGATGTTGACTGGTGTGCAGGAGGCTGCAGAGATAAAATTTTTTGCAGTAGGTTAAGATACTTTGGATGGGTTGGATTTCATTTTAGCACCATTCCTAAATTGCTGGGTAGAAAAACTGCTGGAGATGAAATGTCCAGCTTTCTCTCTCTCCCCTCTGCCCCCATTTCAATCTGCTTTGGGAAAAGAAAAATGAAGAATACATTTGTTAACAAGCCCGAGGTCCTGGGCAGAAAAACTGGTGTGGGTTTTGGCTCTTTGACTGGGTTCCCTCTTCAGTGTGGCTTTCTCTTGGCCTCCTGCCCCTTCCCGAATTCTGCACCACAGAACAAAACAAGTTGTGATCAATTAAGGCAGCTCTGAGTCTGTCCCTTGTTTTCACCATCACGTCCCTTACAAGCTGCAATTTTGTAGAGACAGGGAGTGGGCTGTTACAAGAAAGTAATAGACTCCCAACAAGTTGGAAAAGGCTTTTTAATATTCAACTTTTGTTTGTAATTGTAATTGGGGAAATATGTACAGAATAAAACTTGGCGATTTTCAACTTCATTCTTTTCCCAATAATTTGAGATCATCCCCAGAATTATAATAACCTCTCTTGTAGCCCCTGTCTTAGGTGAGAGTCTATCTGGCAAAGGTAAGAGGCAGAATAATTCTTTTAAATCAGCAGCAACAGCGTCACATCAATGCTGCTCTGAACATCTTGCTAGATTATTTGAAATTGTTCTAGCAGGATGAGGTGGAAAGTGGAAAAGTGCTAAAAGGAGGAATCTGCACCAAGGAATGGAGGCAACATTTGGAAAAAATTTGTAATTTTTCTTTAGAAGATTCTATTTAGGTGTATTTGGATTTTATGTCATTCTGTTACTCCCGACAATTTTCAGTTATTGAAAACTCAGATAAGTGTTCACTTTTCTTATATGAAACAAAGCTGGAAGAGAAAAAAAAGCAACTAAGAGTTGGCTCAGGACTAGCTCTTGATGAGGATCTGATCTTGGTCAAATGTTGTCTAATTTCCTATTCATGGCATTTTTTGGGGTTGTCAAAATTTCTAGCTTAGTTTGTTCAGAATATTATATCATCAAAATTTGATCTCCATTATTTCAAGCCTTTGATAGTTATCTATGAGAACTACATTTTAAAAATTACAGATTCATTTATTTTGAGGACATTATTTTCAAATTGAAGCCTTATGTGCACATGTTGGAAATTCACAACTATCTCAGTTATCATTTGTGTGTCTCAAGTTATCTGTGCGTAAAGGTACTATTCTTCTTGCACATCTTTCTTTTCTCTTTGTCTTTCATCATTTTACCCATGCTCACACACAAGCACATATAACCTAACACGATTGGAATGTTATGCTGATTTTTGCCTATAAATTTGAAAATGTTTTCTTCCTTGCCCACCCAGCTGCA